>NC_053494.1:146966839-147266839 GCF_905171775.1 Rana temporaria
GTAACTCACGTTGCCGTTCAAAAAAATGACGTCACATCGTGCAAAGCACGGCGGGAATTTCAAAACTGAGCATGCGCAGTACGTCCGGCGTGGGAGCGCGCCTAATTTAAATGGTACACGCCCCATTTTAATTGGGCGGGCTTGAGCCGGACGTGTTTACGATACACCGCCGCAAGTTTACAGGTAAGTGCTTTGTGGATCAGGCACTTACACTGAAAACTTGCGGCAGTGTAACGTAAACGGGATACGTTGCGCCGCCGCAATTGTACCTGAATCTGGCCCTATGAGTACACATAATTACCAGCATTGCATATACAGATATATACATATATATAGATATACTGTATAAAGTTATATATATATATATCTATATAGATAGATAGATATACAGTATATATATATATATATATATATATATATATATATATATATATATATATATATATATATATATATATATATATATATATATATATATATATATATATATATATTATGCAGAGGTCTGTGTGAAACTTCAGCCATTGGAAATGTTTATTTGATTGTCTTTATTACACAGTGATGACTTTGATTCTATTTCCAATGACTAACCAGAGGGTCTGCTAAATTCATGTTCAATCTACTGAAGTTATTGTTACAAAAACATGTAAAAACAGAGTAGCCAGTGGAAAGGTAACTTTTTTGCTCTATAAAAAAAATTATTGTGATTTTTTTTCATAGTGCTTGTCTAGAACTGAAGCATTGCTGGTTTGGTAGAGGTTATGTAGGCCCTACAGGATGGCCTCCATTTGTCAAGCCATCAAATGGTCGGTGTCATACCTGATCACAGATGCTGCACCATTGCACATGCAGCTTCAAACAGAAGATGTCAGTCTCCTTGGCTGTAAAGTAGAGGAGGGTTTATTTCGGTTAAAGGTGGTGCTATAAAGCCTATGGTAAAATCTTGTTCAAGTGTCTCTCAATGGAGATTAATTAATAGAATGATTTTTTTTTTTAAATCTTAGTCAACAAATGATGGCTAACTTGGCTATCAATTAATGTTGTAAAATAGCTGATTTCACTGTATGTAGATCATAATGACATCACTGATTATGAATAAGAGGCTTACCAATAGCATTAAATGTCTTTAGTTAGATAATATGAACAATTGTACATTTTCTGATTTATTGACAATTGAAAACCACAAAACCCTTATCATAAGCAGATTTACTAATTTGAAACAATTTAGGTTTGCAAAGACCTTCTTTTGCGAAGGCTATTATTATTAAGCATCTTGGCTTCCATTCAGAATTACTTTAAAACAACATTACTGGTCAGTATATGTAAATGAATCTTGAGTCTTGGCAAAAAATCTGGTCATCACTGGTATTGTTGTTAATGCCTTAACAAGATTCTGCATTATTTGTTTGAATAATTGCTTACCGGGTCTTCCTAAAACATGGTGTGACTGATATAAAGAGACCTCACAAGCTACACACACATTAAAGGGTATGGAAGGTTTAGGTATAGTATGAACTTGTACATTTCTTGCATGCAGCAGTATGCGGTTGAAAATTGCCACAATAAGTATATATGTCCAATGAGATCATCAGCAATTAGAGATTGATTCAGTCACCAAATACAGTAAGAATATTGTAAGCAATATTAGCACAGGTCTCTTTAAATGAGTATACAAAACAAATTGTGAAATTGCCTCTGATTATGGCACAGAGTTATCATATCAAACACAGTAAAAAGGCACTATAACTCTACACTATGATGTTCTGTCCAATATCTTCCATTTTAAAGAAGGGTTGTGTTGGAGAGAGCTTAACAGACATTATCGTATTGTCACATCTTTGACTACCTTAAAGCCTAGGTGCACGCAAAATAATACACACAAACTCAGCAGACATAACTTACACTCAGTAGGGTGTGTCCCCTGTGCTGATGCCTGATCTTTAAATGAAACCCGATCTATGAAAGGAGGATGGGCGGACAATTGAAACGTCCACTCGCTCCGTTCATAGATCGGGTAGGATAGGCTTCTCTGAAGAGCAGGGGTTTCAGGGATCGTCTACAAGCTAATAAAGTAGGAGATTATTGGACAGATTTGGGTAAGGAGTTCCATAGGGTTGGACAGGCTCTGGGAAAAGTCCTGAAGGTGAGCATGGGAGGAGGTGATGAGGAAGCTAAAGAGCAGGAGGTCTTGAGAGGAACAAAGAGAATGATTAGGTTGGTATTTTGAGACTAGGCTAGTAATGTAGCTGGGGGAAAAGTTGTGGATGGCTTTGTAAGTAGTTGTCAGTATTTTGAATTTAATTAGTTGGGTGAGCGGAAGCCAGTGGAGAGATTGTCAGAAAGGAGTAGCAGACACAGAGCGATTGGTAAGGTGGATGAGTCTGGCAGCAGCATTCATGATGGATTGAAGGGGGAATAGACTATGTAGAGGTAAGCCAATGAGAAGGGAGTTGCAGTAGTTTATTCAAGAGATGACCAGGGAGTGAATTAAGAGCTTTGTTGTGTCAATGGTTAGAAAGGGGCATGGAGATGTTGCAAAGGTTGAGGGGGGCAAGATTTAGACAGTGATTGGACGTAGGGTTTAAAGGCGAGTTCAGAGTCCAGGACTACACCTAGGACCTTGGCATGCAGGGATGGGCTTATAAATGTGCCATCGATTTTGACAGAGAGATCAGGGGAAGGGGCACAGGGGGAGGAAGAATTATAAGTTTGGTTTTGGATAGATTGAATTTGAGGAAGTGGTGTGACATTCAGACTGATATATCTGTTAGTAATTTAGTGATATGTGAGGAGATAGAGGGAGTGAACTGAGTGGTAGAGAAATAGATTTTTGTGTCGTAGGCATAGGGATGGTATTTTTAAGTCCTGGGAGGTTACCAGCAGACCTCTCCTATGAGGACCCCAACAGAGAAAGGAAGAGGAGAGGAAGAAGTAGAATTGTAAGTAACGCTAGAGGTGAGATTGGATAAGTAGGAAGAGAACCAGCGAACAGTACAGTCAAGAAAACCAAAGGCATGGAGTTTTTTGTGGAAGAGGGGGTGGTCAACCGTGTCTAAGGCAGCAGAAAAGGACCAGGAGTAGGAGTACAGAATAATGTCCATTGGTTTTGGCTGTTAGTAGATCGTTTGTTAGTTTTAGAAGAGCAGTTTCTGTGGAGTGTTGGGGACGGAATCAAGACTGAAGGGGATCAAGAAGTCAATTCTCAGCAACGTGGTCGTTTAGTCGGTTGTAGACAGATGTTCAAGGAGTTTGGACAAAAAGGGGAGCAAGGAGATGGGGCATAGGTTGTTAAGATTGGTTGAGTCCAGTGAGTGCTTTTTAGGTTTGGGGCTGACTAGTGCATGTTTTAACGAGTTGGGGAAGTTGCCAGAAGAGAGGGAGAAATTGAAGATGTTGGTTAGAGTGTAGAATAGAGCCAGAGAATGAATGTAGCATTTGCGAGGGAACAGGATCCGGAGGGCAGGTGGTTAGCTGGACATTAGCAAGCAGTTTAGCAATCTTGTCTATAATCATAGAACATAATCTTATCTAAACAGTAAAGGTAAATTGCAAGTGATTGGTTAGATGTGGCAGAACCTAATAAGATAAAAATTCCCTCCAATCAATAATATGATACCTATAACTTTGAGGATTGTCACATCCTCAAAGTTGCAGCATTCTGTCAGACAATCTTACAGTAGAGGTCTCTTTATTCTCACATTGCTACTAATTTTGTTTTATATTAAGAGTCTGGTAGCTCCTATTCACCAAGAATGTAGAACGCTGATGTTAAATGTTGCTATCATGTAATGAAACTGAGGTATTATGTAGTGGGCGCTCAGGACATTTTACAAGCATTCCAGTTGCTGCCGTTAACTGTCTGTGAAACTTGTATAAATTGATCAGATGATTTTCACAAAAATAATATCTATTAAACAATGTTGACTATTTTTGGGCCCCAGTGTCACAGAAGTAAAATTGCAATCACAATTGAAATGTGTCACCTTAAAAAAAATGAAAAACCCTCACTTTGAGCCTAATATTATAGGTGAGAGAGCAGAAGGCTCAGATCATTGAGCTATAATAAATATCTGCTGTAACAACCAGTATTTTGAGCAGTAAGAGCTGAAAATAAGTCACATGACTTAAAGCAGGGGTGGCCCGTGGAGCCCTCTGATATGGCCCGTGACCTCCTGCTTTGGAATGGCGGGTTGGCAAGCCCAGATCGTAGGTTGCTGACCCGCCATACCACAGCATTAGTGTTGTGAATGAAGCTGGTGGTAGAGGAAGAAAGTGGCTGCGGAGAAAAGAAACATCAGCCGATGCTTCCTGTACAGTGGAGTCTATGGCAAAGTTCAGCTAACCCGCAGGATAGACACAGGTGCACTATGCTGCACCAGCAGAGTGCGTAAACCTCAGCAAATCAGTGTGAAAGCAGTCTTATGCCGCATACACACGACCGTTTTCATGACGAGAAAAATGCAATTTTTTTAAATTGGTCGTGAAAAACTGTCGTGTGTATGCTCCAGAGCATTTTTCTTGACGAGAAAAATGGGCGTTAAAAATTCAGAACCTGCTCTATTTTTTCACGTCGTTCTATTTTACGTGGTGAAAAACGATCATGTGTACGCTTTAATGAGGGGGAAAAAAACATGCATGCTCAGAAGCGAGTTTTGAGACGGGAGCGCTCATTTTGGTAAAACTAGCATTCGTAATGGAGATAGCACATTTGTCACGCTGTAACAGACTGAAAAGCACGAAGACTGAAAAGCGCGAATCGTCTCTCACCAAACTTTTACTAACACGCTGTAACACAAAATCAGCAAAAGCAGCCCAAAGGGTGACGCCATTTAATGGAACTTCCCCTTTATAGTCCTGTTGTATGTGTTGTCGTACATGTTGTACGTCACTGCGCTTTGCTCGAGCATTTTTTTTCACGATCATGTGTATGCAAGGCAGGCTTGAGAGGAATCATGTCGAGGAAAACATTGTTTTTTCCAATGACATGAATAACGGTCGTATGTACGCGACAGACTTTTGTCCGCTTATGCCCGCCTACCTCCAATCCGATCCGCTAAAAAAACGCGGACGCGGAGACGTGGGCGGGCCTGCCATTTAAAGGCTTCCACGCATGCGTCGAAGTCATTCGACGCATGTGAGGGACGGCGGGCGCCTGGACATGTACGGTAGGTCTGTACTGACGACCGTACATGTCCGAGCGGGCAGGATTCCAGCGGACGGTTTTAAAACACGTCCAGGAATATTTGCCCGCTGGGAAAAGGCCCGGCGGGCAAATGTTTGCTGGAATTCGGCCCGCTCGTGCCTACACACGACCGAACATGTATGCTGAAACTGGCCCGCGGACCAGTTTCAGCATACATGTTTGGTCGTGTGTACGGGGCCTAAGAGTTATTTAAATTCCAAACACAGGCATAGCTGGTACCTGTTATGTCTAAGTTCCAATGTAGTAGAGAGAGGTGGCTTAGTTAATGCCATGACGTTATATGATTTGATTTAGGCTAAAATTCAGTTCTTAACTGCAGGGACCTCAAGAAAGTACCAGTCACAAGTGTGACCAATATGATCATTGATCATAAAGTGCCCTCAGCACATATGTTATAAAATAACATATGCTTATAATATAAGATTGATCTTAACATTATAGAGTACATACAGTTTGCCAGAAACGAAAAATGCATTTTAAAAGTCCTTTGCTTCCACTGCATCATGTTTCTTAAGGTTGTTGGAGAGAAACATGTATTCACTTTAGTACAGCTGCATGTTTTTTAGTGCACTTAAGTTAACACTGTCACCTTGTGCATTTCTTTCTTGTCTCTCCTACATTTCTGTTTGTTATTTTGGCACCTATCTTTATCTTTTACCTAACCCACCACACAACTGTTGCATAATTAACACCAGACTCGGCTGACCTGGTTTTCCTCATTGACGGCTCAAACAATGTTGGACGCACGGGTTTCAATGCCATCCGTGACTTCTTGGCAAATTATGTGGAGAGACGTTTGGAGGTGGGAAGGAGTCGGATGCAAGTAGGAGTGGTGCAGTATAGTGATGATGTCAAAATAGAATTTACCTTGGATGAACATACTACCAAACAAGAGCTAATAAATGCCCTGAAGAGATTACAGTTTGTTGGAGGAGAAGAGGCAAATATGGGGGCTGCTGTTGAGTATGTGGTGGAGCAGCTGTTTACTTCAGCTGCTGGAAGCCGAAGAGAGGAAGGAGTGCCCCAATCACTAGTGATCATCACTGGTGGACCATCAAGTGATGAACTGAGAGATGCTGCCAATTCTTTAAGACTTAACAGTGTCATCACATTTGGCATTGGTGTGGGAAGAGCAGACAACAATGAATTGCAGCAAATTGCAACCGATGATACATTTGTGTTTATCGCGCCCCAATTCCAGGTTTTGGGTCAACTGGAAAGTCAAATTCTTCCATACATTGCTGGAGTAGCCCAAAGGACAATTGTTTTACAGCCTCCAACTGTTATAACTGAAGGTAGGTAGGATCTATACACTCATGTTGGTGAGTTCTTAGTTCATGTAGGGTAAGATATATAGGAGGCTTAAAAACAAGATAACCAGATCTACTCTAAATATCTAAGCTATAATTCTGGCTTTAAATGGTTAAGGAAAATGCTTGATATGTAACAAGTCATAGCTGCCAGCTGAATAACTTACTCTACAAAAAACATAAAGTACATACATGTACATACAGTGAAATAAACATTGGTTTTCACGCTGAAGGAAGGAAAAAGCATGTAAAATGTGTTTACTTTTATTTACAGTATTTACTTTTTTACTTTTACTTATAATGGGCAAAACCTGTTCTTATATATATATATATATATACATATATATATATATATATATATATATATATATATATATATATATATACAGTTATGCTAATAAGTTTATATACCGCGACAGAATTTATGATTTCTTGGCCATTTTTCAGAGAATATGAATGATACACAAAAATATTTCTTTCACTAATGGTTAGTGTTTGGCTGAAGCCATTTATTATCAATCAACTCTTTTTAAATCATAATGACAGAAACTAGACAAATGACACTGATCAAAAGTATACATACCCTCGTAATTTTGGCCTGCTAACATGTACACAAGTTGACACAAAGGGGTTTGAGTGGCTACTAAAGGTAACCATCCTCACCTGTGATCTGTTTGCTTGTAATTAGTGTGTGTGTATAAAAGGTCAATGAGTTTCTGGATTCCTGACAGACCCTTGCATCTTTCATCCAGTGCTGCACTGACGTTTCTGTATTCTGAGTCATGGGGAAAGCAAATAATTTGTCAAAGGGTCTGCAGGAAAAGGTAGTTGAACTGTATAAAAAAGGAAAGATATATAAATATATATCCAAGGAATTGAGAATGCCTATCAGCAGTGTTCAAACTCTTATCAAGAAGTGGAAAATGAGGGGTTCTGTTAAAACCAAACCACGGTCAGGTAGACCAAGTACAATTTCAGTCACAACTGTGTGGCATGCAAAAAAAAAACACAAATAACTTCAGGTGAAATACACGACTCTGAAAATATGTGGTGTGGCTGTTTCAAGATGCACAAAAGGGAGGCACTTGAAAGATGGGCTGCATGGTCTAGTCACCAGAAGAAAGCCATTACTACACAAATGCCACAAAGTATCCTGCTTACAATACGCCAAACAGCACAGAGACAAGCCTTAAACCTTCTGGCAAAAAGTAATTTGGAGTGATGAGACCAAAATTTAGCTTTTTGGCCACAGCCATAAACGCTCCATTTGGAAAGGAGTCAACAAGGCCTATGATGAAAGGTACAGAGTTGGATCGCTGATGTTTTGGGGATGTGTGAGCTACAAAGGCACAGTAAATTTGGTCATAATTGATGACAAGATGAATGCAGTATGTTATCAAAAAATACTGGAGGAACATTTGCATTCATCAGCCAGGAAGCTGAGCATGGGATGTACTTGGACATTCCAACATGACAATGATTCAAAACACAAGGCCAAGGTTCTGGAGTGGCCATCTCAGTCTCCTAACCTCAATATCATTGAGCCACTCTGGGGAGATCTCAAACGTGGAGTTCATGTAAGACAGCCTAAGAATTTACAGGAACTGGAGGCTTTTTGCCAAGAGGAATGGGCAGCTTTACCATCTGAAAAGATAGAGCCTCATCCACAAATACCACAATAGACTTCAAGCTGTCATTGATGTTAAAGGTGGCAAAATGCGGTATTAAGAACTGGGGTATGTAAACTTTTGATCAGGGTCATTTGGGTAGTTTCTGTTGCCATTATGATTTAAATAGAGTAAACACAGTTGATTGATAATAAATGGCTTTAGCCAAACACTAACCATGAGTGAAAGAAATGTTTTTGTGTTATTATTCATATTCTCTGAAAAGTGACCAAGAAATCATAAATTCTGCCAGGGTATGTAAACTTATGAGCACACATATATATATATATATATATATATATATATATATATATATATATATATATATATATATATATATATATATATATATATATATATATATATATATATATATATATATATATGTACAATGTATTTCAACAGCTGGCTTACTCTACAACTGTACAAAAAAATGACCTTTAGAATAATCTAGATAATAGATCATTTAGATAAAATATTAAAAAAGAAAACAGTTTATTTTATATGACTTCACTCAAAATTAGCTGAGCCTGTTAAAATATACCTGAGAAAGATGTGTCTGCTATGGTGACATTCCTCTATTCCCACCAAATTCCATTTCATGCCAAACCCTCTTGGAAAGCATTCTGCAGCTACCAGAGTTGGGAGGTAAGTAGAGTCCCCATGCCAGACATACCTTACCTTCTCAAGCTGGCTTGTTTGATTCTGTGTAGAGTTTTTTTTTTAATATCTACTTTTAAATAAACATAACATTTATTGGAACATTTATGCATTTTGTAGATTCACTTACTTATATCTTTGCCTTGCAGTTACTGAAGTCAACAAGAGGGACATAGTGTTCTTGATTGATGGTTCCAATGATCTTGGAGGGCCAAGTTTCTCTGCTATCCGTGAATTTATTGTAAAGGTAGTCAACAGGTTGGAAATTGGTCCTGATCTTATTCGAGTAGGATTGGCCCAGTATGGCAAAGATGTAAAATCTGAATTCAACCTGAACACCTTTGGTGCTAAAAAGGATGTTATTGCACATTTGAAAAAAATGAAGATT
This sequence comes from Rana temporaria, assembly GCF_905171775.1. Taxonomy (NCBI): domain Eukaryota; kingdom Metazoa; phylum Chordata; class Amphibia; order Anura; family Ranidae; genus Rana; species Rana temporaria. The sequence continues at coordinate 146,976,068 of NC_053494.1, forward strand.
TTGAACAACACACCATTAAATACCGGTGCTGCTCTGAGCTATGTCCAGAATAATTTCTTTACTACATCTGCAGGAAGCCGTGCGGATGAAGGAATCCCACAGCTTCTAGTACTCGTCACTGGTGGGCAGTCAAGAGATGACTATACCCAGGCATCGCTGGCTCTCAAGAGGGCAGGAATCCTGACCTTTGCAATAGGATCCAAGAATGCTGACGTAGCTGAGCTTAAAGAAATTGCTTTTGATTCTTCTCTGGTTTTTCAGCCTGCAGAATTCAAACAAGCTCCTCTACAAGCCTTACTTCCTCAGGTGCTTACTCCTCTGAAAACCTTAACAGGAGTTGTAATTTCTGAAGGACCAACCGAAGGTAACACATTCAGTCCATATCTGTATTTCATATTTGCTAAGTATTTTTGAACTAGAGGCCTACAATATGGTTACTGTCTTGCATATTGCAGATATGCTTTTTTATGGTTCCCTGGGCAAACTTTTTGTAAGGGACATACCCTTTCACCAGTATAATTTGCTTGAGGGCTTGCAAGGCAATATGGTGTAAAAGAGTAGTCTCTATCAAAATGTTTTCTTTTGGGATGAAGTAGTATGAGTCAAGTAGACTAAATGGTGACAGCTTCTGATCTGCCTGTGAAAACTGTAAATCAGAAACTGTACCCTTTAAGAGAGGAAAAAGATTTTATAGAAACTGATGCTTAACCTCATTTTGTTAAAAAAAAGTCTGGTTACCGAGTGAATGAGGTGATTAAGGGAGTGGTTGTCCCAACAGAAAATAAGAGTGGCTTACCAGAAGTATGTCTACTGCATACTGTATAATGGTTTTTAATAAACGGTGGACTATTATTAAACCATAAGGCTTGGTTAACACTACTGTGATGCAATTTTTCTGTGATTTTCAGTGCAATTACACAGTATGACTTTCATGCAACTTTGCTGTGTTTTTCCATATGGGGCCGAGTCACACTGTAAACTACACCAAAGTAGTACAGGAACCTTTTCCAAAATTGCACTGTGCTAAGTCGCATTGATTTAAACGGGCATCATTGAATATAATGCAATTTTCCTTGTCATGCGGCTCAAATCACACCAATAACACTAGTGTGAACCAGCAGTAGAATTTGGTAAAGTATAGTAAAATCCAGGTGTGGGTGCTCTACCACGGGACTATTGGGCAAAAGGGAACATTTGTAATAACTGAGTTGGAAACATTCACTTAAGTTGAATACATTTACATTTAAATCCTAATTTTGCAGTAACTTTTCAAAGTATTTCAACCTACATACATTTGCACTTTTGTGAAAAATTAAGAAAATATAGTTGACTAGCTGACTAATGAACAGGACTTTTACAGACTGACCCAGTCACCCTATTTTATTACTCACACAAGTTAGTTTGCATTTACTTGGTAGCATAGACTCTTTTTGTCATACATAACTACCTAATTAATTAAATGAAAGTTTACAGAGCTGACCCATTACCTGTTTTATTACTCACACAAACCAATTTGCATTCACGTCATTTGGGTAGCATAGCTGCTATTGTTTTTCAATTGGCCTATCCATTAATGTCCCCACTTAGTTCTATTAAAAGTACCTGGAATGCCATCCAGTTTTTTTTTTCAGTCTAAAACCAGTGATGAAGACATCACTAATATAAAAAAAAAAAAAAATGCCAGCAAATGTTATTGCAGTGTTTACACCAAACTCAAATTTGATGTGATTTTCACATTTTCCTTGCTTGATCTTCCATAATTTTGTTATTGTATTAAGTGTTGAGACTTCTGTAGAAGATACCAGCTGGGCTATGCACTGTTTTCAATCTCTTGGCCAACTCATTGACCTTTATCATGAAAGGAAAGGTAAAACACAACAATTTAGCACTGCAAATCAAGAAGTAGAGCCTATGGGGCAGATCCTCAAAGAGATACGCTGCGTAATTTTGCGCATCGTATCTTTGTTTTGGTATCCACAAAACAAGATACAACGGCATCTGTGTTAGATCTGACAGGCGTACGTCTTCGTACGGCGTCGGATCTTAGATGCAATTTTTCAGCGTCCGCTAGGTGCCGTTCACGTCGTAATCCGCGTTGAGTATGCAAATTAGCTATTTCCGACGATCCCTGAACGTACGATCGGCCGTCGCATTTTTTACGTCGTTTCCGTTTGGCTTTTTCCGGCGTATAATTAAAGCTGCTATATGGTGGCGTACTCAATGTTAAGTATGGGCGTCGTTCCCGTGTCTAATTTAAAAAAAAAATTGTCGTTTGCGTAAGTCATCCATGAATGGGGCTGGACGCCATTTACGTTCACGTTGAAAACAATGACGTCCTTGCAACGTCATTTGGGGCAATGCACCCTGGGAGTTTTTACGGACGGCGCATGCGCAGTTCGTTCGGCGCGGGGACGCGCTTCATTTAAATGAAACACGCCCCCTACCCGCCCAATTTGAATTCCGCCGTGAGAGATACACTACGCCGCCGTAACTTACGGCGCAAATTCGTTGAGGATTTAAACCAAAGCCAGGTAAGTTACATCGGCGTAGCGTATCTTACATCTGCGCCGGGCGCAGTGTATGTATGTGGATCTGCCCCTCAGTATGTAAAAAGCAAATATGGCTGCCCTTACATATATATATATATATATGTATATATATATATATATATATATATATATATATATATATATATATATATATATATATATATATATAATTACAAATTATGCAGAGATGTTAAAATATTAGCACACAAGATAAGATTAATTACACCTAAATGTTTCTTTTTTTCTTGGATAGCTAAAAACATTGTTCTTTCTGTTCATCAGAATAATACCATTGTAACAGAAAGCAATGCTAGTTATTGTATAAACTGTTACTCATGGGCTTTTGTGAAGCCTATACATGTATGTCAATTATATAGGGCCAGATTCACAGCAGAGATACGACAGGTGTAATTGTTTTACACTGGCGGATCTTAGGATGCAATACTGCGGCCGCCGCTGGGTGGAGTTCGCGTCGTATTCCAGCGTCGGGTATGCAAATGAGGTTTTACAGCGATCCACAACGTTTTTTCGCGTTCGGTACATCGTCGCTAGTCTAGTTTCCCATCGCAATTTTAGTCGTCGTTTTACCTGCCCTAACTTTACACAGCCCACGTATGTGCTGTATAAAGTATGGCCGTCGTTCCTGCGTCGAAATTAAAAAAAATTTTCTTGTGTAAGACGTCCAGGAATACGAAAGTACGCTACGCACGTCGCCGTTCGGAAAAATGACGTCACTTCGCGCAAAGCACGGCGGGAATTTCAAAACGGAGCATGCGCAGTAGGTCTGGCGCGGGAGCGCGCCTAATTTAAATGGCACACGCCCCTTTGAATTACGCGGGCTTACGCCGGAGGCCGCCGGCATAAGTTTTCATGCAAGTGCTTGGTGAATCAGGCACTTGCGATGAAAACTTGCGGCGGTGTAACGTATCTACGATACGTTACCCTGCCGCAGCTCTATGTGAATCTGGGCCATTGTGCTTAAGAGAATGGTTAAAGATGTGGGGTACAGCGTTTTTGTAGTTCTTGACATATATACTGATGGTATTCAAAGAAAATTAGTGCTGGCACACCTATTTCTGTTATGTCCAGTATAAGTTGGAAGCCACATCAGCAATAAACATGAACTAGGGGCAGTTCATCTAACAGTGTTGTACATGCTTACTTCACTGGGAACAATTAGGGTGATTGTCTCCAGTCATAAGAAAACAGATATTTATATAAATAGTGTTGCAACTTCAGGGGGTTTATTTAGATCTTTACAAACTGATTTTTTGCTCACGTAATAGATAAATATTTACTCCTAAAGTTGCGCTAATATTAAATGGAAAAAAAAATATATAAAAAAAAACAGTCCATATAGTGAAAAAATGTCTTCAAAAGATATATACACCATCCATCAAGAAGTGTGTGATCTTGAATATAAGCCTTCACCTTATAAAGTGTTTGCTTACCGACTTAAGTTGACCCCTATTACTGAGGGTCAATCTCACTTGTGGCTTATAAACCCTGCCAGGGCCTCTATCCATCCGGGGAACCAGGATATATGAATGAGAAATCTGCCACTTTAAGAAATAAAACTTGCTAAAGTATAAAATCCTTTATACATTTAATTGAATAAAAAGACTTTAAAAACACACATGTAATCAACAAACCGGCCAGCTCCAAACAGCAACCTGTCCTTCCGGGAATTACGTATGTGGTGACGTCAGCACAGAGCTCCAACTCACGTGTTTCATCACAATCTGACGTCGTCCTGGGCGTTTTTGTTAAACTTGTTTCAGGTTTGTTTTTGCCATCTGTCTCCTATTGGGAAGATTTTCCTTCACTTTGAAAGGGAGGAAAAGCAGTTTTCATTGCACATTTCCCTTTGGAAAACCTACCCAGTATTCCTATTCTAGTGACAAATTAAAAATGTGAATTTCCCTCTCTGTCAGTGAGAATGGTCATTAGGACAAATTAATAGGATGACATAAGTACCAATGCAAACCTGATAGGGTTGCTAACTTATTTTTTATTTTTAGTTGATATTAATTTAAAACAAGTTAATTTTTTTGGGGCTTTATGTATACTGTAAAGTAGTTAAAGCTGAATCCTAAACAAATATAAAAGACATAAAAATAATGCAGCTTTACAATCATTAATACTTCATTACATTCATTTTTAATGCATACAGTGTAGGTACCTGAATGTGACCTGGTATCAGGCTCTTGCCGTCCCTGTAGAGTATAGCTAGAGTGGCAGAGGAAGAAGCAGTACAAGAAGCCAATAAGCTCATGTGCTGGCAAGAAACATACTAATAGGAAGAGAAAGCAGAGTGATAGTGATAGAGAAGAGTGATGAGCTCCTTTTGCTATCCAGTAATAGGCTGGGGCAGATCCAGGAAGACCTGTGTTTAGAGCAGATGGGTGGTATGAATTTGGCCATCAGACTGAGGACATCTAGTGACAGAATAAATAAGTTTTAAAAAGTACGACATAGCGACGATAACTCTTGATTAAAGTGGAAGTAAGCCCTCCTATCATTTTCAGCCAAAGAAGCTGCCATCTTGGTCTCTGTTTGATCTTCAAATGCCACGATTCTGCACATGTGAACATTTATGACACCAGCCATTGGATAATTTAATAGTATGGTTGAGAGCACAACCAATGTGACAGTTAGATTTCCAGCACATGCCAGGAATGTAACTGTTTTTTTAAACTGTTAAATCAATGGTTTTACTTCCACTTTTTTTCTTTTATTTGGCTATTTATTTATTATCATATTAGTTTTATTTGCTTTACGATTAAGCACTGCCTTTTAGATGTAAATACTTTATGCACATTATGCAGCAAAAAAATCTGGCATTTTTTTTTTTTTTTTTGTGATGTAGATCAATTTAAGTAGGATTAGGTTGTGAGACAACACTAGAATGAACTTGAAACATACAGCATTAAGTCATTTCTACCTTCATTATTCCCTAATGTTTTGTTTCTGTCACTCTTCTCCATCTTTCATTTCCTTCTATTCTACATTATGGTTCTTCATTATGGTTGCTCTTTTTATGACTTCCATCTACATAGAGATATAAGCTATAAGTGCAATTTACAGTACGTGCACGGCTTACAGGTATCCATTCGATCCGGAAACACTTCTTGGACCACATATTGCTTCCCTAATAGTTTGTTTATTGATTTAAAGAATGATCTATTCATTCCTGTGAAGTCTGAAAACATGAAGTGCTTAACTGTTGGTGTGAATTCTAGCAGAGATGACCTTACTCCTACTGTCTATGGAGAGCTACAATATCTCCTATACACTTATTAAACAAGAGTGATGCATATACGTAGATGATGAACATTTTATTTTGAATGTGGTTTCATGCTGTAATTCACCTTGAATTGGTTCACTCAGAACTAAAAATGTAAGGATGGGTGGAATGCTGGAGAATAGGCTGAATTCCCAAGTATAACTTAGTTTGCATTGAATTCTTAACACTCTGCTAGCTATCTCTGCATTTCTACAAAGACTGACTTCATTGTGAAATGTGGTCAACATGTCAAAGTAGTAGATCATGCCCTTAACATATCCCTGTTGGGATGGAACACTTTAAATCCTGCCCACAAATTACTAAGCCCTAGCCAAGAGAAACCACATCTGTTATGATTTTACAAACAAGGCTAAATAGATTGGTAGTACTTGGGTACTTATATGGTTGTAGTTATCCTGGCCTTTAAACAGAACCTATAAGGATAGGAATATGGAAGCTACCATTGCTGGCTTGTTTTAAAGGTGCACCCTTCAGGGCTGTTATTCTGGTCTTTGCTTCATTACTAAAAAAAATTACAGACCTGGAGCAAACATGAAGGATTTAGGACTTCACCAGTTGCATGCTTTCTCCAGGGAAGTCACTTCGTAGTAAGACCAGATCTAAGATGACAGACCTGTTATCTGCACTTTTAAAAATGAGTTGGCAAATAAACAACCATATTTCTTTCTTCCTGGGCTCACTTTATTCCACCAAACATTTAGATTTTGGTTTGGCTAAAACATAGAAAGAACTATTTATCAAAAAGTATTTAGTAGATGGAAGATATTGTCTAAGACTAACTTTGCTAAGATGCTCTGGTTTCATTTTCATTCCTTTCTTTATCTTGCCCTATAAGCATTATTAAGAGTTATGTGTCTACATTGTGTAAACACATGCATTTATTGATCTTGCTAAGCTGAATTTGCTGTGATGTCATGTTCATTGTTTCTGTATCCTCCACCCACAAACTTGCAGTTCTAGTCCAAAGAGACATCGTCTTCCTAGTGGATGGTTCTGTCAACGTTGGAAGTGCCAACTTTCCTTTAGTAAGAGACTTTCTCATCGATGTCATTAACAACCTTGGTATCAGCAGTGAAGGCGCTCGAATTGGCCTGGCCCAGTTTAGTGACACCCCCAGAACTGAGTTCTATCTAAACACAGCAACCTCAAAATCAGATCTTGTTAACCGCCTGGGGCAGATAAGAATCAAGGGGGGTAATCGCTTAAACATTGGCTCAGCACTTCAATTTGTTCTCCGCAATCATTTCACAAGCGGTGCTGGCAGCAGAATAGATGAAAACATTCCACAGATTCTTGTACTTTTGGTGGCTGGGAAGTCCTCAGACAACATTCAGGCTGCTACAAATGACCTCATCAGATCAAAGGTTTTGACCTTTTGTGTTGGGGTTGGAGATGCTGATAAGGAAGAGTTGGACGCCATTGCATTTAACCCACAACTGGTTTATGAGATGGATGATTTCAGGGCCTTGTCTGGTCTCAGTCAGCAAATCGTAACACCTCTTACATCCTTCGTTAGAGGAGAAGTTACAGAAGTGACAGTAACAGAAGGTAATTTATTTTTCATTTTCTCTGGTCTTTTATGTATAGTTATTTAAAATGTACCCAAAGACCACTTAAGAATGAGTTGTTCAGGTAACTGAGGATTTATTTATTTATTTATTTATTTATTTACTTGTTGTCAACACTGCTAGTTTATTTGCTTTAAGTGTAATTTGCTAATGTGGAAGGTATATGATTAAAGTGAAACATTCCTAAAATAATTTTATACCATCAACCTTTATTCTTTGTTTCTTAATAAATATGAAATACGTAAGAAACAATTACAACTGTGGTATGTATCTGAGGTTTTCAATGGTAGCTAATCCCATATGGGTCTCAGAATCAAGTGTTATCAATCCTCCTATTAAAAAAAAAAAAAAAAAATAATTAAAATCATCCATATATATAAACATATAATTATACGGAAGCTGTTTAGAAATAGTTGGTGTAACTTGCATATTGAGAAAAAATTAGCTTGAGAGGAAGTCATGCTTGCATATAACAGTGAATTTGGATTCATGTTCTGGTTTATTGTAAACATTTGCAAATTTAAGTGGATGTTTTTGTAGCATGTACAGTTGAAAATTGAAAAATGGTAATAGTCTAAAGTGATTGGGTAAGTGATGGGTTTGTGATGGTGCTGTCCAGTACTTCAGCATGTTCCAAAGCCAACTAAATGTTTATTCACAACTCTTATGTATTTACAACTTCTTAATCTTAACCATTTAACAGTTTCAGGATATGCATTTGTAGGGCACAATCTGAAATCATTCAATTGGTATTTTTTCAATTAACTCACTGAAATTTAACATTTTGTCTCAGATGGTAACTATTTTTTGTATGAACAGACTTTTTCTTATTTCAAATGCATTTTTTTGACTAATCTCACAAAAATAATATTCTACTAATCCATTCTACCCTTTCTCTCATTCTCTGTTGACTGCTAACAGTGGATCAAGACCGCAAGAAGGATGTAGTTTTCTTAATTGATGGCTCAGATGATGCCAGGTCTGGTTTTTCATCTCTCAGGAGCTTTGTTCAGAGGGTGGTAGAGTACCTTGATGTGGGTCAAGACAGAGTACGCATTGCAGTTATCCAGTACAGTGACTCCTCCAGACCTGAGTTCCTTCTTAACACCTACTCAGACCGCCAAGATTTAATAAGATCTATTCAGAGCATGACTCCTATTGGAGGGTCTACACTGAACACAGGTGCTGCCTTAGATTATGTACAGAAAAACGTATTTATTGGGTCAGCTGGAAGCCGAATAGCAGAAGAAGTACCACAATTTCTCATTTTACTGGCAACTGGGAGGTCTAGAGATGATGTGAGAAGACCTGCTGCTTCTCTCAAGGCCAGCGGCATTGTGCCATATGCTATCGGAACTAGTAGAGCTGATCGGACTGAGCTTCAGACCATCTCTTTTTCCCCTGATTTTGTTCTTTTTGTTCCTGATGTCAACCAGCTGGAGAATGCTTACCAAACTTTCTCACAACGTGTCAGTTCGCTTACCACAAGTGATATACGTACTCTAATACAGTCAGTTCCAGCTGGTAAGACCAACTAAAGTGATGTTTTTTATTCTTACTGCACGTTCTCACATAGCCACATATTCAAATGGGTCTGTTGACAACCAGCTACTGTGTTAGTCGGTCTATCTGATGAACGTAAAAATAATGTATACCATGTTCAGGATGGTTTGTAATTATATATCAGAAGCAGACTGGGCCAAGGGTCAGGGATGCAAGTGTCCCCAGGCCAGTGCCTTTCTACCATTAATAAGGCTATCTGCTGCCTCCTGAAGAGCTAACCTGCACTGAAAGGAAAATGTGACAGGGACCACAGCTTTACAACAGCTTCAACAACAAATACAGAGATAGACTACAGATGCTATGGTTATCAACGGCCCAAATGCTATTGACGGAAGCACCCTGGAACTCCTTCCAGTCTGAGTGTATGATGTCACTTCCTGAACCACCATGGTGCTTCCATTCAGTTGAGCTGCAACTGCGAGCTATATCCAATAGATGGTTGGAGCTCAGCAGTGGTTATAAGCATTATTGCCTAGCCAATTTTTCATGATTATTAAAAGGTAATAAAAGAAGGAGCTTGAATGTAATCAGAGGCTGAAAAACATTTTAGCTGAACGCATTGACTTTATGCCATGGATTTTAACTTTAGCTCATTCTATATTATTGCTGAACGTTTCCTATTCCAAATTGTCTACAGTCTGCACATCGTGCTGTACATTCCATATTCCATGTCATCATTTGCTGTGTGCTGAGCTGTACTTTCTCTATTCCACGTTGCTTTATTTTAGACACCATGCTGTACATTCTAAATTCCAGCACACCTTCAATCCGTATGTTGTGCTGTACATTCCTTATTCCACATCCCCTGATTCTGTTTGACGCATTCTACAGTCCCATTCATGATGCCTTTTGGGTGCTGTGCTGTATATTCCATATTCCACTCTACCCCCATTCTGAATGTCATGAGGTACATTCTCTTTCTATACCACATCATTATGCACACTTTGTGCAGTTATGTGCATTTCCCATTCCATGGCACCTAATTATGTATACTGTGTTAAAGCTTTCCTATTCCAAAACATCTTAATTCTGCATACTGTGATTTACATTCCCTATGCCAATGCTTCCTCATTTGCAGTTATGTACATTCCTAATATGCAGTGATGTACATTCTGTAATCCAAAACATTCTCATTCTGTACACTGTGTTGTCCATTCCCTATTTCACTTCTTGTTAATATGTGTGCTGCTGTACATTCCCTATTTTAAAACAAACTCATTCTGTTTGTTGTGCCTATTTCACATTGCCTCATTCTTTATGCTGTGCTTTGCATTTTGTATTTTTTTACATTTTGTAGTTCACACCACCTTGGTGATGTACATTTATTATTCCACGTTGACCGTATCTGTGTGCTGTGCTGCTCATTCCATATTTTATAATCATCCCATTCTATTCATTGTGATGTACATTCTGTTTTCCAAACTATTTCATTCTGGGTGCTGTGCTTTACATTTTCTTTCATATTACTTCATTCTGTAAGATGTGTTGCACTGCGCTCCAAATTTCCAATTTCAAAATTGCCTCATCATGTATGCTGTGCTAAACAATCCCTATTTCACACCACCTAATTCTTTATACTCTGCTTTACATTTGTTTTTTGCACAACCTCCTGTACACCTTGATGTGCATTCTCTATTCTACTCCATCCTCATCTGTGTGTCATGCTGAACATTACACCATTCAATATTGTACACTCTGCTGTACATTTCATATTGCATCACCATCCAATTCTGGATGCTATGCTGTACATTTCCTATTCCATACTATTTCATTTATGTTTGCTGTGCTTTACATTTCATATTTCCCATCGCTTCATTCTGTACGATGTGTTGTACACCGTCCCATCCTGTATGCTGTGCCAATATGTGGACTGGGTCTTTTGTGAATGGGAATTTTTTTGTATTTGTACTTTACTTTGCTATGGATTCATAAATTATGGCATTTAACAGTGTGCCTAGTCTTAGAAAGAATACCAGCCTTTGTCCACATCTGATGGTCATAATGCCTAGTCATGTTGGGCAAAAGATCTGGTTTGGAAATAACTGCACATGGTGCTGCTCAGTCCAGCTGCAATCAATTTACCTCATGAAAAAGGCTCATTATATTTTTTGGATGGAGATAGCATGTGCGATACAGGCAACCTAAAAACATCTCCCATTAAAGATATTTTTACGATTGATCTGCTAATTGTGGAATGCTTTTACCATACAACCTTGGAAATTTAAAGAATAATGATTATTAGAAAGTCATTTTCTATATTGTTTTCTATATCAAGTTTTTCTTAAAAAGTATGCTAGGCACAGGCACTTTTCCGTCCAATACGATGACGATTCAGCTTATTTTTTAAGTCTTCTCAAGTATGTCCAACATACTACAAACAATTGCTGAACAACACAAATACTTGATAAAAAAATGTTGTTATGACAAACTCAAAACACTTATCAGCATCATGGAAAAACTGTGTTCCTTGAGAATCTGTGTTGACCGAAACTGAGCATGCAAAAGGCTTTCGAACAAGTCTCCAAATTGAATCCTTTATTCAGTTTGTAAGTAGGCAGCAAGTAAAAACTCAAATAAGATCTGATATCTGTCTGTCTGGAGATCCATGTGATAAACAATCTGCCCAATGGATGGAGTTGACTGTTGTATATAGCGATCAGCAACCGTTCGAAGAACAGGCAAATATCTGATCTTGCAACGTATTGGACAAAAAAAGAAATCACTTTGTCTTTGCCTAGCTTAAGCATTTTTTTTAGGATTTTTGTAACTGTTGCATTTGTTTTGTACAGTGGCAGACAGCAAACGGGACCTCTTATTCCTGATTGATGGCTCTAACAATATTGCTGGAAGGTTTCCCGCTGTACGAGATTTTGTGGCAAGCATTATTGATGGTCTCGATGTTAGCCCAGATGGCACTCGTGTTGGTGTGGGCTTAGTCGGTGAAAATGTCAAAGTGGAATTTAAGTTTGATTCATATGCCACCAAGGCTGATGTAATCAGTGCAGTTCGAAAAATGAAGTACAAACCAAGCAAAGAATTCAAACTTGGAGTTGCACTGGATTATGCTTATGACAGCCTTTTCACACCGGAGTCTGGAAGTAGGATACGAGAGGGAGTACCACAGTACTTAGTGTTACTTGCAGCAGGCAAATCTTCGGACAGTGTAGACAATGCAGCTAATAGGCTGAAAGCAGCTGGCATTGTGACATTTGCAGTCAAGACACAAAGGGCTGAAGCTGAGGAACTTGAGAAGATTGTTTTGGCTCCACAATTTGTTTTAGCCTCAGAATCAATTGCAGACCTTTCTACCATCCAGTCTCAGTTTGTTAATCTCATAAAAACCATTTCAGTCGAGCTACCAACGCAGTCTTGTAAGTACTCTGCTTCTCTTGTTATTCTTGCTAAAAACACAAAAAGTGCACAAAAAGAAGAGGAAAAAAGAGACATATGAATAAGTGAAAAAATTAATTCATTTTATTTAAGAAACATCTGGGTATCTGAGTTAAGTAGAAACATTGGGGCAGAGATTCACATAGCGCGGCGCATCTTTCCGCCGGGTGTAGCGTATCTAAGATACACTACGCTGCCGCAACTTTTTTTTTTCAAATCCACAAAGAATGTGCGCCGTAAGTTACGGCGGCGTAGTGTATCTCTGGCAGCGTAAGGGCGCGCAATTCAAAACGATGTGATGGGGGCGTGTTTTATGTAAATACGTTGTGACCCGACGTAAACAACGTTTTTTTTAACGGGGCATGTGCCATCCGTGGGGGTATCCCAGTGCGCATGCTCTACCTCTCTAATTAAGGGGACTGGGCTGACATAATCTGATCTACATTCATAATCACTTTAGTATGGGGTTGATCATCAAATGCACACAATAGTAAACTGCAAGAGATTGCTTAGAATGTGAAAACAGTTATGACGAATGCATCTGAATTTAAATAAACCTCTATACAAAGGTAGTTGCTAAGCAATCCACTAAAAATCATAGTATGTAGCAGTTGGAAGGGAGGGTAGGCCTCAGTTGCATAATCAAAACCAAGAGTTTAACTGCCATGAGCCAGAAGTAAATGTGTCCTTGCAATAGCATCTGTCATTTGTATATAATACATTTATTTACAGTTTGTAAACCTCTATAGATTTGCTATAAAAGCAATTTGTATTTTGTTTCAGTACAAAAATTGCAATTGAGAGGCTGAAGAGCACCTTAATGTGCATATACACAATATTTATTTCTGTATCCGGGAATCATTGTACTCCTAAATAAAGTCCTTAGAACAAAGACACTGATCAGTATTTTGATTAAAGCTGAGCTGCAGATATGGAATATATTGCATAATGTAAGGATATATATTACATTACTGTGGAACCCCTGTAGAAGCTGCAGATCACTCTGTAGTCACTGCTAGTCTAGTGTAAGTCATCTCTTCCTAGTAGTCATCTCCTTCTTTTTGGTCCTGTGTCAAGCGAAACCCCTGCTGCATAGTAAGCACAGGGGGGAATTACATTTTTCTCAATTAATGCAAGGCTTTCTCCAATTAGACAAGCTGGAGATCATGGCATTCTGTAGATGGAACCCATCCCAAGCAGCTGAACACCTATGGCTACTGTGCAGTAAGGCAGCTGCTCAGACAGTAGAAAGAGGTGATCACTATAGTAGTGGGGAATATTACAGTAAGTTTCCAACCTCCACAGGGATCCCACATGTATGGCATATGTATACTTACATTGGTTCAAGTTGGATCAATTTAACTATGCAATAAAATCCATATCTGAAGTTCAGCTTTTATAAACAGAAAACAAAAGATTTACATTATTAAGATGCTACACCCCAGGGCGTTTATGTTTACTTGTTACATAATCTTAATCAGATAAGAGGATTATTATTATTAAGAGTAACATTTGAAATAAAAAAAAAAGCTAAACATGCATTTATTTAATAATGTGTTTTAAATGTGTGTTTTTTTTTTTTACTTCAGTATTTTTTTTATTGTTTTCTTTACAAAAATACAAATTAAAATATTTCACCTTCATAAATATGTTTTTAAATAAATAATTATGTTTGTATTATTGAGACATGGCTAGTAGTAAAAATCATTTTACCTGAATAAAATTATGTAACAAGTGAACAGGAAAGCCCTGGGATGTAGCCACCTAATAATAGTCACAAATCTTTTGTTTACTGTTTGTTTACCTAAATACAATGTAAACATTTTTTTCTTATGCTAGATAGGGTAGGCAATGCCTAACTCCTGACCTTTTTTTGTCTCTGGGATAGGCCATGAAGAGATATCTCTCTACTGAGACACAGAGACAGACAGCAAAAAGAAAGACATTGACAGGGGTGCTAAGCAATTCTAAATGTATCAATTTGGCTTTAGATTTACTTTAATGGTTTTGTTATTGGGGTCAATCACATATATATCTAAAACCCTAATAAAACATGACTAGCAGCATTGGAATTAAATACAAATACATCAATACATCAAAATAAGCTTCCATGCGTGTATCTGAAAGTTTCTCCAAACATTTTTTTGAAGATACCGTAAGAGTGACAGAGCCAGTCATAGGTTTAAAATTCGCAATTCTACAATTACGTGTTTTTTTTTTGTTGGGCTTCCTCTGGATCAACTGTGGGTATAGGATTGTGTATATGGGGGTTTTCAATATCCTTTTCTTGTTAATTGAACCAGAAGGACTAGTGTCTTTTTTCAACCTTACCAACTATGTAAGTATTCATTATTCCACAGATGACCTACAGTGATGGTTTTTAGTTATTAATCCCATGCTTATTTTTTTGGATCAGTTTTAACCGTTCTAAAAATGTTCTCCTTAATTTTTGTGTAAATAAAATATGAATGTATTGCAGATCTTGGGATCAGTGATTTATTTGTTTTATTATCTAGATGACTTAAGTAGAAGAAAAGACATTGTATTTTTGATTGATGGATCCAACGAAGGCAGATCCAGCTTTCCATCTTTACGCTCCTTTATTCAGAGAGTGGTGGAGGGTCTTGATGTTGATCGGGATAAGATTCGGATAGGAGTTGTTCAATACAGTGATACCACAAGACCCAACTTCCTGCTTAACACTCACCCAGACCGCCAGGGAGTCGTCAGTGCTGTTCAACGTCTAACACCTATTGGAGGTTCACAATTGAACACAGGGGCAGCCTTGGACTATGTTACCACAAATGTATTCACCAGTTCAGCTGGCAGTCGGGCTTCTGAGGGAGTGCCTCAATTCTTAATCTTACTGACCACTGGCAGATCAAGAGATGATGTCCGGAGACCAGCCTCCGGCCTTAAAAGTTCGGGAGTAATTCCATTTGCCATCGGTGTCCGCAATGCTGACACAACTGAGCTGCAGACTATTTCTTTCATTCCAGATTTTGCTGTTTCTGTTTCGGACATCAGCCAACTAGGAAATGTATACCAAACCATAACAACAAGAGTATCAGAACTTAACACTGGTGACATTGAAATTCTGAGGCGATCAGGTCCAACTGTCTATAAAGGTAAGTCTGAGGGCAGTGGTACTAACATCTATCAGCATATTTTTAAAGTAGACAATACTGTGTATCCATCGTAAAATCTATTATGAAAAGCATAGTTAACCCTTTCAAGTCTATTTCTGACATTTGTTGCTTACAAGTTTTTACTAGAAAATTACTTAGAACATATGTCTTTTTTTAGCAGAGACTCTAGTGAATAAAATGGTGATCACTGCAATATGTTATGTTACATGGTATTTGCGCAGCAGTCTTTCAAAAAAAAAATTTGGGGGGGGGGGGAGACACTTTCACGAATTAAAAAAAAAGAAACAATAAAGTTAGCCCAATTTTTTTTATAATGTGAAAGATGATGTAATACCGAGTAAAAAGATACATAACATGTCATACGTTGAAATTGTGCACACTCGTGGAATGGCGACAAACTACGGCACCTAAAAATCTCCATAGGCAACGCTTCAATTTTTTTTAAGGTTACCAGTTAAGAGTTACAGAGGAGGCCTGGTGCTAGAATTATTGCTCTCACTCTGATGATCTTGACGATACCTCACATGTGTGATTTTAACACCGTTTACATTTGCGGGCGTGACTTGCGAATGCGGTTTTTAATGCGCAAGCTCATGGGGACGGGGTCTCATTAAAAAAAAAAGTTCTTCTTATTTATTTTATTTATTTAAAAAAAAATCTGATCACTTTTATTGCTGTCACAA
Source organism: Rana temporaria (assembly GCF_905171775.1). Classification (NCBI taxonomy): domain Eukaryota; kingdom Metazoa; phylum Chordata; class Amphibia; order Anura; family Ranidae; genus Rana; species Rana temporaria. The sequence continues at coordinate 146,992,277 of NC_053494.1, forward strand.
GGAATGTAAACATCCCTTTGGTTGGTATCACTAAAGAGTCAACCGCCCACTCTACAAAACAGTACAGCCATCACCCCAGTATAACCCCATTCAAGCTTGAACACAAATTTGCGTACAGTCAGCGTGAAAGGGTTAAGGTTCAATGGATAAGGAATAATGACAATACATTATACAGTGGAACCTTGGCTCCGAATGCCTCAGAACGGCTCCGAGTGTCACCGGCGCCCCTGCTCGTATTGTGAGAAAACACTCACAAAGCGAGTCAGGATTTAAAAAAATAATAGCTTGTATTGCTAAAAGCTTTGTAATCGCGTTACTCGCAATCCGAGGTATTACTGTATGTATGATGAATTTTGCTGTGCTGCTTTATGTATAATTATATCACCTATTAGGAATAAAATGCATCAAGATTCATAATAATTGTGTATTAAACTCCATTTTAGGTGCAAAAAGGGATGTCGTGTTCCTTATAGATGGTTCCAGGGATGCTACTCCAGAGTTTACCAATGTGAAAGAGCTAATTGGGCGCCTGGTAGAAACAATGGACGTCAGCCAAGATAATACTCGAGTAGCTGTGATCCAGTACAGTGAGGACCCTAGTATTGAGTTTTTACTAAACGCTCATTCCACAAAAGATGAGGTTCAGAGTGCAGTGAGAAGAATAAGACCAAAGGGAGGATCATCGGTAAACATTGGTAATGCCCTAGAGTATGTGTCTAAAAACATATTTACAAGGCCATCTGGAAGCCGAATAGAGGAGCAAGTCCCTCAGTTTCTTATTTTGACCTCCTCTGGACCTTCATCAGATGACATAGACGAGGGAGCAAGACAGATTAAAGCATCTTCTGTTGTTCCTTACTTGATTGCAAAGAATGTAGATTCTGAAGAGGCCAATAAAATTACTTTGAGTAAGGATTTCATATATGAAGTATCTAGTTTCCGGGAGCTTCCAACTTTGGAGCAAAGATTGCTGTCATCTGTCACCAACCTGGATCGAGAAAGGATAAAAGTGATCTACGAGAATGTCCCACGTGTTACTACTGGTAATTAATCTTTTTTTAACAAACATATTCAACAGTATATGCAAGTTAGAATACATTAGATCTTAAAATAAGATAAAATAATTTAGAAAAATAAGTCAGGGGTCATTTATCAATGATCCAATGAGTAAAATAAAACATTTTCTATGCGCTACTGTACTTTACTGATTTACTTTTTGCATTGCTTTATTTGTAATCCTTGCTATATGTACTGCCTTGTAAGAATACAGTAGTGGAATGCTCTATATTCAAGCAACTTGCATTCTTTTTCCTAGAAACTGATCCAGACAGAAGGGATGTGGTCTTCCTGGTTGATGGCTCTACAAGAACAGGTTCTGAAGGACTGGCAAATATCAGGGATTTCATCATTAAGGTTATTCAGAACTTTCAAGTTGAACCTAATAAAGTCAGGGTTGGTCTTGTTCAGTTTAGTAATGATCCGGCCACAGAGTTTTTACTAAAAGCCCATACAAACAAGCAAGCCTTGATCAACAATGTCCGTCGTTTACGACTCAAAGGAGGAACGTCACTGAACATTGGGAAAGCACTGGATTTTGTAACCAAAAATCATTTTGTGAAATCAGCTGGCAGTAGAATAGAAGAAGGAGTTCCCCAGCACTTGGTGCTCCTTACTGGAGGAAAGTCTGCAGATGATGTCAGTGGAGCAGCACGGATACTTGGAACTAATGGAGTAAAGTCGCTTGCTGTAGCTACCAGTGGTGCTGACAGGACTGAAATAGAAACCATAGTTTCAGACTCACGTTACCTCTTTACCATCAAAGAATTTAATGAGCTTCCCAACATTGAAAGTATATTATTCAGGTCTTTTACAGGACCCATTGATCTAGCTCCACCAACGGTGGTAGGACCAGTTCTTCGTAAGTGTTGCCTCATTTCTTTTTCTTTTTTCCAGCTATGCTCCTTGAGATGTAAATAAAGAAGATAAAGCTCTGCTCCCTATTTTACAGCAGAATGGAAGCTGATTGTCCAGTAATAGCACTTGCTATAATGTCCAAGTATGCATGACATACTTGGACATTATAGACAACTTACCTTTGAGTTGACAGCAATGATAGCACCACACTCTCTGTCACCGTTTATCACTGCCACTACCGTCCTCTCTATGGCCCCGTACACACGACCGAGGAACTCGACGTGCCAAACACATCGAGTTTCTCGTCGAGTTCAGTGTGGAAGCCGCCGAGGAACTCGGCGGGCCGACTTTTGCCATTGAACAACGAGGAAATAGAGAACATGTTCTCTATTTCCTCGCCGAGGTCCTCGTCGGCTTCCTCGGCCGAAAGTGTACACACGGCCGGGTTTCTCGGCAGAATTCAGCTCTGAACCGAGTTTCTGGCTGAATTCTGCCGAGAAACTCGGTCATGTGTACGGGGCCTAATGCTTGTTCTGCACTGGTCAACTTTCTTCCATGATGAGTGTGACCTGCGAGTATACTTTGCAGGTAGTTTCAATTTTAAAAATTGCTAGCTAAAAGGCAAAAGCATTATTGCATAAGAGGCATACAACGTTTCTTCTAACAAAAAAACTTTAACTTTAACTACTTCTTTTTTACATTTTGTCCCACTTAATTGCAAGGGAGTTGGGGTAGCCTTGTGTTCTGCAACATTAAAACCCAGATACACACAGACATAACATAGAGCAATGTACAGCAAATGTATAGTTAGGACTATACTATAGGAGGACATGTATTTTTGTTATGTTACTGTAAGGAAGAGTATTCCTAAAATAGAACTATGGCCTCCCAATACAAAATATGTGCTGCAGCACTTAATTGTAAGTGCATCTTTACTGACAGTTTTCCTCTAGTACCTCTAGTACCTCTACAATGTTTCACAGATACCTGTTGTTCTTTCCAATAGTGTCCAGCTCCTGAGCTTCCTTTAACATGGTGACAACACTATTCCACTGCTCCTAAATTCAGAACAGCATTGTCACCCTTATGTGAATGCATGCTTACACTACAATGAGAACATATTGCAGAGGACATGGCTAAAACTATTGTCACTGCTGATTCACAAGCATGTAGGTTTCATTCAGCAGCTGGTCACATCTTGCCCTGCCCAATGGTTTCTAGGTTGGCAGCACTGGCACTACTGCTGAAACCCCCCACTGTGAAATGCAATATCTGGTAGGGGGAGCATATGAGACACAAATGAAGGAAGATTTGGGATGCTCAAGACAGGAAAATTATATTTTTTACTTTATGCGGTGTGTGCATCACTGAATTTGGGACCTGTTTAGAACTTCACACACTCTAATTTCACTTGTTGTATACCTGTTCTTGGTCAGTGATTTAGCCAGGCACTGGGTTTTTCAAAAATCCTTCAATGACAGCCTCTGTATTCATCTCAGTATAGGTTTCCTTTATGCACGCTGACTACCTTTCCCTCGAATTTGTCAAAGCTAATTAATATTTTAAGGCCCAACCCCATCTTGTGCAAAAAAAGTAATTATTGAAGTCCCTGTCCTCTTTAAAAAAAATGCAGCGCTCACTGCTCTACCCAACCTGACTTTGACCCTATCCCTCGCAGACTCACTCGCTCACCAATACAGCTTCTGTTCTGGGTTGAGTGCCATTCAATCCACTTCCTGTGAGACCAGGACGTCAGGACCCTGCCCCTGCCCCATACTTACAGGAGAATTTGCTGACTGATGTACTGACAGTGATGGGTGGAAAAAGTTTTGGTACTACCATATAAAAAAAATGATTGTGTGAACATACTGGACAAGCCATCTTTCTGTAGTCAGAAAAGCTCTATAACATAAGTTACACACGAGATCTTTGGCTGTATAACAGTTAGTATGAATGCCAGTGGCACAAATATCTAAAATGTACATTCCAACTATTTTCTTTTAGCTGGGAAGAAAGAAGCTGATATTGTTTTCCTTGTGGATGGCTCCATGAATTTAGGAAGAGATAACTTCAAGGAGGTCCTTCAGTTTGTCTCTGGCATAGTGGATGCTGCAATTGAAGAAGATGATGCCATTCAGATAGGACTGGCTCAGTATAATTCAGATGTGACTGATGAATTTTTCTTAAAAGACCATAACAACCGTGATTTGATCATGGATGCTGTGACCAAAGCAGAGTTTAAAGGAGGACGTCTGGCTAGCCTTGGCACAGCTATTCGTCACTTGCAAGACAAGCACTTTGTTAAAGAAGCAGGCAGCAGAATTGGTACAGGTGTTCCTCAGATTGCTTTCATTATCACAGGGGCAAAGACAGTCAGTGATGGACAATCTGCAGTACAAGCTCTAGCCAGCAAGGGAGTCAAAGTATTTTCCATTGGAGTAGGAAGCATTACTAATGAAGAAGTTAATAAAATTGCAAGTGAACCACCAAGTGCTTTCAGAGTATCCAATGTCCAGGGCCTTTCGGAGCTGAATGAACAGATTCTGATAACTTTAGATACGGCCCTGCAGAAGAGGAGTATCTGTCCAGATGCGGTTGGTGCTGTTAAAGGTATGTGACTTTTTATATTCTCCTTTTTCTAAAACTAATGCTTTTTTAATGTTAGCATGAATTCATTGTTTGACTATTGTATGCAGCCACAAGGTATGCTACTAATAATGAAGAAAACAGCTGAAGTGGAATAAAAAATATTGTAAATATGGGCATGTGCATGTAACTATTGTGTTTTCCTAGGCTAATATGTGAAGAGTTTGTCAAAATACAATCTAGCACACATTTTGTCTATGCTAGTCCAAAAAAAAAAAGAAGGAAAGTCACTTTAGTAAAACACATTTTTTTTTTTTGTAAAATCTTTATTTTCATTTTCAAGTAGTATTGACAGTTGCACAATACAGCATTATCAAATAGACAAAAAGCCAATACGAAAAAAAAAAAACAATAACCAAAACAGGGGGTAGAGGGGGAGGAGGGGAGAGGACAATGGGCAAGGAGGAGGGAGGAGGGAAGGGAAAAAAGGAGGGACTCCAAGGGGTGCGTCTAGCCCGAGCTCAGACAACCATTTAAACTGGGAGTAACAGCCCACGACAGTACAGGGACAAAAGGACACCTCGTCCGCCCAGGACATTCGATCCATGTGGGCTAGTAAAACACATTTGAAGATGATTACACGCAACACATTTTAAACCATAAACCATATAAATAAATAAAAATTCAGTTCCTCTTAGGACAAAAGAGTGTGTTACCACATTCTGGAAAAAAAGATTTGAAATTAGGCAGTCATGTGAGTGTTCCAAAGGTCCACATTACTTGCATCTTAGCCAATCAGCTTTTCTGACATCTTTACAGGTAGAAACTTGGAGGTTGCCTCAAATAGGCGAGGATTGAGGAAATGGGAGTGGGTGCAGATAGAAAAAAAAAAGGTACTCGCTCCACCTTCCACAAAAAAGTTACAGGCTGGGAGTAGGGAGAGAATGAGTGATACTTCACTTTTTGAGTGGAGTTATGCTTTAAATACTTGCAGTCACTTAATCAGAAAAAATATGCAGATAAACATTTCTGATTTTCCTGACATGCTTGCTAGTTCTGGATCGGTAACTCAGAGAGTGTCAGAGACAGAGGATCAACATAATAGTCAGACAAGGGGAGGGGGAATAGAGAGGGGTTCTCCAAAGGGGTCTGTACCTCAAGAGAGAAATAGGAACAGACTGCGGAGTACTCCTTAAATAAGCTTTATTCAAAATTATATTTGCAAAATTACAAAACACAGATTAAACACACGTTAACAATAGATAGCATCAAATTCCAAAAGAGACAATACTGTCTAGTAAAACTGCACTCCCGGGGTCATATAACCCTTTTGATGCCCCTGATATTAACCCCTTCCCAGTCAGTGTGATTAGTACAATGACAGTGCATACAGTATTATTTTGCACTGATCACTGTATTAGTGTCACTGGTCCTCAAAAAATTAAAAAAGTGTCAGTTAATGTCCGATTTGTCAGCCACAATATCGCGCTATAAGTCACCAATCGCCACCATTACTAGTAAAAAAATTTTTATATGCTATAGTTTATAGACGCTATAACTTTTGCACAAACCAATCAATATACGCGTATATTTTACTAAAAATATGTACATGTTGGCCTAAATTGTTGAAGAAATTAGATTTTCCATTTTTTTTGTAGCAGAAAGTAAAAAAATATAGATTTTTTCAAAATTGACGGTCTTTTGTTCATAGCGCAAAATCTTTTAGGCCTCGTACACACGAACCGAACATGTCTGCTGAAACTGGTCCGCGGACCAGTTTCAGCAGACATGTTCGGTCGTGTGTACGGCCGACCGGACAATTTTCCGGCGGATCGGACAGGTTTACAGCGGATGAATGTTTCTTAGCATGCTAAGAAACATGTCCGCTGGAAGCCTGTCCATCGGACATGTTCGGTCATCTGTACGACTTACCGGACATGTATGCTCGGCCGAAAGCCCTCGCATGCGTCAAAGTGATTCGACGCATGCGTGGAAGCATTGACCTTCCAGGGTCGCGCATGTCGCCGCGTCATCGTCGCGGCGACGGCGCGGCCACGTCACTGCGTATCCTGTCCACGCGGATTTCGGTTTGATGGTGTGTACAACCATCAGACCGAAATCATCGGACATGTCCCCTCGTGTATACAAGGCCTGAAATGCAGTGGTGAACAAATACCACGGAAATAAATCTCTATTTGTGGGAAAAAACAAGACATAGATTTTATTTGGGTACAGCATTGCACGACCAGGCAATTGTCAATTAAAGTAATGCAGTGCCATATTGCAAAAAATGGCTTGGTCATGTGGTTAAAGAATAAGAAGGGTGAATCTTGAAAATCCATTCTGGCTATTTTCAAGGCTAATAGGCAATGAACTGTTCAAATGAGGGCATGGAGAGCTGGGCACTGCCATGGGGAACATGTACCAATTTATAAAAAAAAAATCTGTACGGTAGGGAGAGTGTCTGTCTTTTAAGAGGACTTTGAGGGCAAAAAAAAAATATTGTACAGCAGGGAGAGGTTCCACCCTTTAATGGGACTTTAAGGGCAATAGGTCTGACCAAAACAGTGGAAGTAGCAGCCACAATAGATGTAAAAGCTTTTGAAAAGTATACAGAAAAAAAAGCTAAGCCCTCAACTTTATTTGGCCAGTAGCAAAACAGTTTCATAGTATAGTTTGTTAGTTTCATTTTTTTTTTTTTTTTTATTGCAGTACTACACTGTATTGACTAGTGTTTCAAATTAAAGTGCACAAAAACACTTCAAAACCACATCTCCACATTATTCGCTGAACTTCCTCCGGTCCCCATTTCTCAAATTATTTCCAAAATATTTCAAATATAGATTTCAGATGTTTGGTAGAACTTGGCTAGCATCAGGTTGGTATGCATGAACTTGAATAGGCAGTAAAACGGGACAAACCAGGTTTGTATTGCAATACGATTAGTGTATTATTTGAGAGACAATAGCCACAAATATTACACAGTGGCTGGACAGTATATGAGCAGCTTGTGCAGTGAAATGCCCATTTACTCACCTTGCTCAAATGCATACTCAGGTCCCTTTAAGTCCTTTTCCCCACATCTCTCTGGTTCTTGGATACTCTCAGAGAAGATTATTTCTCTGCTTCCCTTCCTCAGCAGAGGGATCACAAGTGATCTACAGCCAGTTGAGAGGTTCCCCACTGTCAGAACCAGTATGTAGGCACCTGGGTAGGCATCTAATAGCAAACAGCTTCTCCAAAAGACCCAGCTACTGTAGGGAGCATCTTCAAAGTTGCTACCAGAGTACTGCAGTTCCAATGGGGTGGTGCTTTGTCCTTGGGTGTGGGATCCCTCAGCTGTTCACCTGCTACAAGAGCTAACCTGGATTTCACAATGAGGAAAATGGCAAGCAGCTGTGTTCTGAACTGTTTTGCTGAAGCTATGATTATCAGCTGGACTCTCTGTTCTTGGGGATTCTTATAGAGGCTATGCTATGCAGCTGCATGCTACCCTGGCTCAGACACTATTGCTATTGCAAAGAGTCCATGTTTGTGCATATTTCATATGTTTGTACAGCTTTCATAATTCTACATTGTCTGCATGTTTTTGCCATCCGAAACCTGTTTTGCATTGTTGCTTCTAACTTTGCACCTATTTGATAGACAGTTAAAATTAGTCTTTGTCCCATCATTGTTAATTAGGTCCCAATATAAGGAGAGACAAGGAAGGCTTTATCTTGTAATAAATACTAGAGTGTGTTAATTGAGAGACAATAGCCACATACGATATTGAAACAGCTGCATTTATTTGTCATTTTCTGAAACCGTGAAATAAATTGGTTTGCCTAGCATCCATGCTTGGACAGAATCCAAAGCTTATCCCACTGGCCATAAATGGATCCACAATCACAAATGGTACTTCTGACTCAAAAACAAAGATGGCAATAAATTAGCACTTGAGGCGCCCATTATCCTACAAGGATTTTTTTTCAAACTTGTTGGGAAATGTCCCTGCATAAAGAAAAATAGCTTTCATCTGCAAAGGATCTGAGGAAAAATTTGGGGTAGTGTGATTATGCCACTTCCAGCATAGACACTGGATCATGGCAGTTCCCATGCTCAAGTAGTATAAAGACAGGCAGATATTTCCCCATCTTTCATTCTCTGGGAGATATGTGACCATTTATGATAAATCTTGGTGGTTTTTACATTAATCTTCTATCCATATGCAGCTGCTTACTGAATTACGTATGTGGTAGTGTGCTAATGTACTAACAACAACAATTAACTAAATTATATATTTTAATAAATGGTTGCAGCATTTCAAAACAAAGTATGGTTTCCTACTACATCTCATGAGATATACATTCACATTGACATATTTGATGTCATTACTTATTGTTACCATCAGTTAAATGCAATCTGGGGATAATCATCTATAGACTGGTGTCAATGACAACATGTAGACCCATACTCTTTAGCTTAGTGTGCATTTATCTTTGTAGACTGAGTGTGCATTACACAACAATTGTGGTATGTACCAGAAAGAACATGTGGGGAAACATAATTATTATCTCTTTTCAGAATGTAATCTGGAGGTGATTATAGGATTTGATGTCGATGTAACCCCTGGGCAGGATGTCTTTGCATTTCAGCGAGGTCTGAAGCCCAAACTGGGACAAATACTGGAACGGATTTCTAACATGCAGAAAATAAGTTGCAGTGGTGATAAAAAGCCTTCTGTGAAAGTTGCTGTTTTGTCACAGGGCAGAATAGGGCCTGTGGAGGCATTTGACTTTTCCAATTACCGTATAGAACTGGCAGAAAAAATCACTACCATGGGCACTCGAGGGCCTTATGTATTGAATGGCCGAACCCTGCAGACATATCTGAACAAATTCAAGAATGCTGGGGAACCCAACAGCGTTAAGGTAGGAAAGATACAATTTTCCGAAAACTAATAAAATGTAGTTCTCACTTTTGTCTTAATTATATATTACACGTAATTTGGAACCAATGGGTTATGCTGCTATCTACAGGAGTCTGGGCACAGGCAATCAAAGCTGTAAGGACAACTCAGTATAAACCCTTCCACTCCCTGCACACCTCTGTTTTTTGCTAGTGTCCTAGGACTCTGAAAGAAGATGTCTTCAATCTGCTGTGCTACAGTTTTCTTTTTAGCAGCAAAACTTTTCTTCTATCAAGTTTCCTTAGTAGCTACAGAGCTCCTGCAGAGGCTGTACCCAGACCCTCTCATAAGGAAGATGTGGGGCTGGCCTGTAATGTTTCTTGCAGCACATTACAAAGGAGCTCATCTAGGCACATGGAGCAGCTGCAGAGTGCTCTACAGGTCCAGGGCTGTAGTCCAAAGCAAAAAAAGAGAGTCTGAGAGTAAGTATGAACAGTGTAGATTTAATAATACAATGAATAAAAAAAATTATATGGGGTAAGTGATGGTCGGAAGAAAGTCCTGCAGCGGTGCGTCTCCTGTCACGCTGGTCCAACAGGCTGTGCCACTCGTAAACCTTGTGAGAGCCGTCCACCAGCTCAGTGTATGGTGGTAGATGCAGGGAGCTCAGCTGAGGCGCACGTGGAACGCAGCAGTGTGTGACGTCACAGGAAGTGATGCAACACGTTTCTGAGCATGCGCACTATCAATGGGAAGGACAGGCATGCTCCTTTCCCAAGCTGAAGACTTCAGGGACATACATGCCTAATATAGTCCACCATCTAGTGCTTATATGATATAATATTTTTTTTTAAATGGGGAGGAAGGGGACAAAATAGAGGGGGAATAAATGGATGAGGTAAATGGTGACTACACTGAAATAAAAACAGATGATAAAAGCTAGCAACATATTAAAGAATTAGCAACATATACCGGTCTGGTGGAACCCTGTCCCTAAAGGCCCCATAAGAGATATGCCTACTGAAAGGATGAAGCTCTTGAGGGAGACATGACTCTTCCTTCCAACCCTTTTGCCTGGTGTGAGTCTACAGGGGAAGACATCTGCAGTAGTTCAGGCCCTTGCACCCTTACAGGAGCCTGGATGTGCTAGAGACTGCTTTCTGAATCCTCTAAGGGTTCAATCCAGTATTGCTGGGCCTTGAGTGTTTTTGTCACTCCCTGGCAATTGTAACTGGGGGCTGCAACCATTTTTTGAACTTCGACCCCTTCACCAGGCTTCAAGCCCAGGCATTGAGTCTGTGCAGCCCCTTTTGAGAAGAGCCTGCTGCGCATGTAGGCACCTTTCTTCAGCGTGCACAGGGCCCAGGTTGCACATCCTGTGCTTGCTCTGGACAGGCTCTCTGCAGTGTGCTCTATCAGACACAACACATGGGAGAAAAACTTGAATGTATGTAGCAGGAGGGAAAAAAAGAACCCTTAGACATTTCAGGATTCCAAAAGGCCTTGAAGTCTTAAGCTAATATAAAAATCCTTCTTTTTTTCTTCATATTGTATTTGAGGAGCGTGTTTTACATAAAAGAAAAAATATATATAGTTCAAATGTGTTTTGGAATATTTTCACTTTTAGTAACTTAGAGTACATCTACACTTTCTCCAAACATTTTGCATTTTCACTTGTCTGTGCAGCATATGATTTTTTTTTTACATGATTGGACCTTTTACGGAAGATAAATCTTATTTAAAGCAGCATAGCTTGGTCATGTGTCTGACTACAGGGCTTTCAAGAGATTTGACCCTACTTTCTTATTGTAGTAAAGTAACAAAGGTTATTTTCTGTGATTGGTGGGAAGTTTTCCCCTATCTGGCGTAAAGATGCTGATTAAGGAAGGTGGAGGAAATCTTTCTGCTGAGACAGTCATTGGTGTAACACCCTTTTCATCTGTGGTGAGAGACACTTAGGCCTGAAATATGATCACTCAATATAGCTTCCTCCATCCTGGGGGAAACATGGAATGGAGTCATGCTCACCCAAGGATTGCCTGTGCCTTGGGATGCTTACAAAGATTATTGTGGAGAATAATTGCTACTCAGGACAATGTGCAGCAACCAGAGTTGAGTATTGTTTTTGTTGTTAAAGCGAGTGGCTGATTCAATTACCAACTATCTAGGCTCTGTATTTGAGAAGTCTTCTGTAAACGTTCCTCAGGATGAAGTGAAATGTGTGTCCCCTATCTTTAATGATTCTAACAAAGAATACATACTCTGTATGTGCTATTTGGGGGATGAATGTTTGACTAGAAGCAGTGACCAGAACCAGATGAGAAGAGTGCAGCCACCATAAAAAGTAGCTATACTAAGAGAGGACAGTATGGAGTTAATTTACTAAGGGCAAATAGGCTGTTCACTTTCCAAGGGTGAAAATTCAGCTATGTTTTTCACAATATAAGAAATGTAAATGATTGATTGAGTTTTGCTGATACTTAATTCCATGATACACAGGTGGTGATCCACATGACAGATGGAGCTGATGCAAGCATGGCTGAATTGCAGCAAGCTTCTGTAGCTCTACAGGCTTCAGGTAAGTGTTCATGAGAAAAACTCCCCAATTCAACACAGATGGTGAGATAAGTGTTTAACCCAAGGAATTCACTTTTAATCGATTATAATTAGGGTTGTCCCGATACCACTTTTTTAGGACCGAGTACAAGTACCGATACTTTTTTTCAAGTAGTCGCCGATACCGAATACCGATACTTTTTTTAAATGTGTCCCCAAATGCAGCCATGTCCCCCCCATATGCAGCCATGTCCCCCACATATGCAGCCATGTCCCTCTAGCCATGTCCCTCACATATGCAGCCATGTTCCTCTAGCCATGTCCCTCACATATGCAGCCATGTCCCTCACATATGCAGCCATGTCCCTCTAGCCATGTCCCTCACATATGCAGCCATGTCCCTCTAGCCATGTCCCTCACATATGCAGCAATGTCCCTCTAGCCATGCCCCTCACATATGCAGCCATGTCCCTCACATATGCAGCAATGTCCCTCTAGCCATGTCCCTCACATATGCAGCAATGTCCCTCTAGCCATGTCCCTCGATGCGGCGGCGCGATGCGGCGGCAGCGGCGGGGGGGGGAAAGGGGGGGAAAGTATTCTATTTAGGTATCGGGGGTATTTGCACGAGTACGAGTACGGTCCCGATACTCGAGTACGGTCCCGATACCAGTATCGGTATCGGTCCCGATACCGATACTGGTATCGGTATCTGGACAACCCTAATTATAATATATAAAATGACAGTATCTCAGTGGACACCCACTGTTAAACTTTTAAAATTACAAGCTTTTTCTCCTACAACAGTACTTTCTAACATTGAAATTGAAAAGTTCAGCAGCATGACACACAAGTCTTGAAGTGAGATACAGTTGCCAGAAAGTTGCAGCTGCTGACACCTTATACAACTGTCAATCCCTAAAAACTCGGCATGGACAGTTCATGTAAATCTATGCTTTCAAAAGATTTACATTACTGCCCTCTACCCAGCAGCAAATCCTTGCATTCTTGTTAATGTTTCATATTATATGGTTTTGGTAAATCTAAAGGAAACTTGTAAAAGAAAATTGTATAATGTATGGCCAGCCATATAATATGCTGATCTAAGGACAATTCCACATCTGTATGTGACAACGCTAGACTAATCCCCTAACACCACCCCTCTGTCACATGAGATGAAGTGAAATGACCCACATGCTCTTCCATACCCCAGAGTTTGGGTATTCTATGTTCTTCACTCCTAGAGCTGGATGGAGCAGAGAAGTAAAGAAAAGGTATATGTTGATGAGGAGGAAGCAGTAAAGCAAACCTGTTTATTTTTCCTGCATACACAAATTTACTCAAAAACAGGCATTAGACAGCAGTACCAGTTTCTCTAAGTAGCAGGTCTTTGTACAATACCTGAAAACACTGAAAAATAACATATTGTCACTGAAACCTGATTGTTTTAATATTTTTAAATTATGTTTCTCAGGAGTGAAAGCACTGCTATTTGTGGGGTTGGAAAGTGTTCCCAAGTTTGATCAAATTATGCAGTTAGAATTTGGAAGAGGATTCACTTACAATAACCCACTGAGATTAAACCGTGTTGATCTGGATTATGAGATCATTGAAGAACTGGTAAATCAACTTTGTCTATGTTATTGACTGTTATAGTTAGTTTTATTTAGCAAATGAAAAATTTCTGTAATACACAGATATCATTCAATCAAAATTAAACTTAAACTGGAAAAGGAATTTTTGGAGGTGAAAGGTCAATCAGGTTGTTGTTCTGGAGAAAGTTCTTATTGATGACATATTGGCAAATGAAACCTGATGATTTCTGCAAAACGGAAAGTCCTTGTTAATTAAAGAAATCAACAACACCTGCATTTAGGGAACATTGGTCAGGGTATATAAGTAGTATACTGTTGAACTAGTAATGCAATATCCTAGGACATTCCAAATAAATACATAATTCTTAACTTATTTGGTAGGACAGGTGTATCATGTATTATTTTATTCCTCTAACACAGGATAACATTGCGGAGAAAGGATGCTGTGGAGTGCCATGTAAATGTTCTGGACAGAGAGGTGATATTGGACCTCCGGGTGTCAATGGACCAAAGGTTAGTTTACAATACTGGATGTAAACAAACGTTAATCAATATTGTGTTTGTTTTTTATTTGTTGTTTTCTTCTTTACTCCAGTTACCATATATACATTTTCTCTCCCTTTTCCATTATCTCATATTATTTTAACACATCCAAACAGTTATCTGATATTCTACATTTTCATGATGGTTTCAATACATAAGTAAATGCAACAATACTACTCAGTGGTTTTTAACCTTACAATTGCTTGGCAACAATAGAGAATTAGTAAGAGAAACCTTAACATTAGTTGTGAAAATGTTTTAACCCTACACTATGTAATTTCCAATAACTTGCAATTAAACTTTAATTTAGAAAGAACCAAAGTTATGGTAAAAAATATTTTCTGAATGATATCAGTCAGAAAATGTATTTGTATTTCAGAAACACAGAAATTGGTCTGCGATGGTTGATCATTGGTTGAAAATCACTGGAATAAGCCACAATTAAAGTAAAAATAATGAAAGACAGGATAAAATGCAGACTAATGTATGCACATGCACCAGAGATAGATAGATAGATAGATAGATAGATAGATAGATAGATAGATAGATAGATAGATAGAGAGAGAGAGAGAGAGAGAGAGAGAGAGAGAGAGATAGATAGATAGATAGATAGATAGATAGATAGATAGATAGATAGATATTTAAAAAATCACCAAGACAAAATATAATGCAGACACACAAACAACATTAATGGATGCAAATTCTTATCAGAGTTGAGTAACTGATGGTTCATCAGTCTAGCTGTTCACAATAGCAATCTATGATAAGACAAATACAGAAATCTGTAACAGTATTTTAGCTTTAGAGCTGAGCTGAGCTGAATAAATCATTTTTATGTTTCTCTTTTTTTGTAGGGTGCATCAGGTCTCAAAGGACACCAAGGTTTCCCAGGAGAAGAAGGAGGACCAGTAAGTACTGATGCCATATTTAAGTAGTCTATGGTCAGTACATGACCCCATTCTCTTTCCTAGTGCAAATAAAAGTTCTAAGTATTCTAAAAATGTCTGCATTATCTTAATTTGTAATACTGAGTAAAGACATTATCTAAAATACCTTATTTTTTTCTTCTATAGGGAGAGAGAGGTCCTCCTGGTGTGAATGGTACACAAGGTTTCCAGGGATGTCCAGGTCCAAGAGGAAGCAAGGTGAGTTGACCTCTGTCTGGCTATGTAATTACAGCTTAAACCATATTTTCTCCAAGCTGAAAAGTAATGTTTTTTTTTTTTGTTTTTTTTTTTAGGGTGGCAGAGGGTTCAATGGAGAAAAGGTAATATAAACTCTACATTAAACAAATAATAGATGCACATTTTGGGCTGTTCCCAAAAGCAAATACATTAATGCAAGAAAGTAATTTTGCTCCATCACCATAAAAGATATTCGTTTGACTAATATTCCATACAGATATTACTTGGACAAGATGGTAATATACAGTAGGAAATGCTCATAGTCCATAAGCCATACATTGGATCATAAGATATATGTACTGTAAATATGAA
Source organism: Rana temporaria (assembly GCF_905171775.1). Lineage (NCBI taxonomy): Eukaryota > Metazoa > Chordata > Amphibia > Anura > Ranidae > Rana > Rana temporaria. The sequence goes on from NC_053494.1 coordinate 147,007,858, forward strand.
GAAACTATCTAATCTATATACAACACTAATCATTATTTTAGAAAGGTTAAAAATACCCAAGTTACCAATACACAGAATAGGTGATGCTCAAACCCTATAACTATTGTAAAACCATGCAGTATAAACTGTATCATTCCATCTTGACATTTCTTAAATGTCAAAATGTTGCCAAATTTCTTAAATGTCAAAGACTGATTGCAGTAGTATACATTGCCAAATATAAATTCCTGTTTGTACAAATCTTACTAAAGTTCATTGGTCTTTGCTGCTCAATGTATTGCAACATCTCAAAACTGACATATTGTACAGATAGTCTGGGCTTATTTCATGGTCTGTAATTTGAGCATCATTAAAAACAGTTATTCCGTTAATACATTGATGTTATGTTGCCTCTTCTAAATTAACCGATTCTGATTCAGAGGCATTACATTTGTGGAATTACTATATGCAACCATAATAAGAGATGGAAAAGCCATGTGGTATGCCACACTTGTACCAGTTCCTAACCATAACTTTATGGTACCTCCTATTCTGTTAAATTATAGCATGTTATTTTTTAACATTCCACTGTGTTTGACTTTCTTCAGACTGGTTTGTGCAGCTTCAATTCTACAATTGTACTGCATCCAGTCCTCCTTCTGAAGTTGATTATGGATCCTGGATTCAGGCAATAAGCAGATATTTGGAAAATTTAATTCAAAGTACATGATATAGAGAAGAGTTGGCACACTGGTTTGATAGCTGCAAAAGCAACACTGAAAGACAACCAGCACCTTAAAGTACTTTATTCGGTGCCTGCCAAAGTTAGAAATGAATTGATACTGCAAATTTCACTTAGTTTACCACAATGGGTCACACTGTATAATAGCAAAATTATGATGAAATTAAGTTTCTTCATACATTTTACAACATTTCAAGCTTGCATGCCTAATATGTTTGTTCTCTGTTCTAGTTCAACACTGGGCTAGTCATGCATAATTCATTGTATCTACCCCAGTAATGCTTAATTTTTTTTTATATCTATTTCATATTACTTGTGAATCCCAAGCCTCTGTATTTAAAATTTTTGCAATTTCCCCTATTTCCCCTACTGATTGCCCATGACCCATGCAATGCAGCGGAGGATTGTCACTTTCAGTTTAAACAATGAATCCTTGACAAGCCTCCATCCCTCATCTACAGCTACATTCTATTTAATGACCATGTGTTGTAGAGGGTGTTAGTAGGTGGTAGGTCATGGCAAAGGTGTTTATTTAAACCTTTCCCAAATCTTTCCCCTGTGCTAGTGCTTTATCACTATACAGCCAGACATATTGATAGTCAAAACTTGAACAGAAGTTGAGAAATACAATTTATGGGATAGTTTTTTTCAAAAGAATTGCAAGATGAGCAACATTACATGGGATTTCTAGATGACTATAGCTCAGCGACTCTCTGGTGAACACCTGCATACTAACTATGCCTCCACAACCTGTCCAAATATATAAAATGTTGAATGAAACCACTGTTTTTTCCATAGGGTGAAGTAGGAGAAATTGGCTTGGATGGTATAGATGGAGAAGACGTGAGTAAACTCTTTCTGTTATTGTTGGTAGATGATAAATGTAAAGTTTGATTTTGCGTTTCTTAAAATAACATGGTTATCATTTTAGGGTAAAAGAGGTTCTCCAGGATCTGCAGGAGACGGGGGCAGCCAAGGGCCAAGGGTTAGTATTTTTTTTGTTCTTTTGTTAGTTAAAGCACACTTAGACATCACTTCTATATTGATGATAAACTGTAAATAGAATAATATTGCACAGACAAAGGGTAAATAAACATCTATTTATTATTATCTCTATAGACCTTGATCATCAAGCTGTCCACCTAATGATCTTTTTGTTCTATAGGGAGAAAAAGGTCAGAAAGGAGGAAGAGGGGAGAGAGGAGAACAAGGTCTACGAGGTGATCCGGTAAGTCCCAATTAATATTACTATAATACCATCTAATATACAGTATTTCATATGACTTTTAAAATCATCATCTGTCTTCTGTTTAACAGTTCTGGCATTTGTCAGAAAGACTTGTCCATCTAAAAGCACCTATGAGCACATTTAGGGCTTCTAAGCGTTAGTCAACCCTATTCTTTTAAAAAAAAAGCAAAGACCACTGTAAAGTATACATGTTTTATAGGACAGTAGTCATCCAATATCTGTTGGTATTTTTATTGGAAAAAAATACATAAAAGCAACTTATTGACTGGTTATTTAGAACTTCTAAGACGTATTATTTAAAAAAAAATGCTATAGTTGTGCTCAATTTGGAAAACAGGTAATGGTTACTACAAATGTCACCCACTTTTACTTATCTTGCATATGCACATCATAGATAAAAATACTTAAAAAATTCAATTTATTTGACATTTAATTTATTTCTGTTAATTTCTAGGGTGAAACAGGAACTGATTCACTTCAGAGAGGACCAAAGGGAGCAAAAGGAGAAGCAGGAAGTGTGGTAAAGTATCTTTGGTTATTGGCTGGGAATAAACCAAATATGAAATATATACTCCCATGATGGATTCACTTTAAATGTGAGACATGTCAAAGGTGTTTGTGAAAAGATGTCTATTCTAATCACTTTCAACGTCTGGTCAATTTCTTATAGCTAAGGAAATGTTAGCAGATCCAATTATTTACTTGAATGAGTAAACTTTTGGACTCATTAATTTTAAAGACACAGCATTGAAGCAATTAATGTGTACATAGCAGCAGAACTTTGGTGTAATGCTACATGTCTAACTTTTATCTTAACATTTTATGGACCCACCTTTTTCTGATAATTAAATGATTAGTTATAAGTGGTTATATAGGTCAAATAAATCCATTAAATAAACTGGACGCCAAAGCAGCTGTAAATGTAGACTAGAGTCTTCTGAGGTTTACATTATTTTATAAACTAATTATTCCAAGTGCCATTCTTTGTTCCATAAATTAGAAGCAAACTAATTTCAAGAGGTTTATTTTATTAATTTAGAAATCTAGCTGTACTTTTTTCTTAACATTTTTGCACATGTCTTTCATTGTTGGCAGATTCATACCACGCACACACTTTGTCATGCTGTTAAAATGAGCAAAAAGTATTTTTAAGATGTTTTATAGCAATACGTTTTTTTCACTGTCTACAGGGTGAGGCTGGAAGAGATGGTCTATCAGGAATAGGAGGTTCTGCAGGAAAAGCTGTGAGTACTGCTTAGATTATCTTATCTTATCAGCACAAAAAGGTGGGGTTGACCTGTACAGTATTATATGAAGAATGTTCAGAGATATCCACAGTCACTGTGCGCCAAGCACTGTGGCATTATTAGTAGATAATAAATATTGCAAAACACTATGGCCATGAAGTAGCAACTGAGCCTGGCTAAACAACCCAGATTATTTTCAGCTCCTCATTTTTAAGGCAACATCCAGCTTTTCTATTAAACTAAATATCTTTATACAGTATATGAAGAAGGGATCAACAGTGTAGCAGTGTAATAGTGGCTATAGAAGTGGGGAAATAATACAAAGCCCATTCTTTTTCCTAAGAACAGGTAGGATTGTGACAGCTACTGTTCTTACACTCTTAATACTAAGTCATGCAGTTCCAATGGTAGGAGTTGTATTTTATAAGCTTTAGATAGTATTGGATTACCAAGTGAAAACTGAGAATAAAAAAAGTGAGGATAGACACAGATTACAACATCCAAACCAAAATCCAAACCAAAATCAGAGATGTTGCTGTGGGAGGCACCTTCTTTTCTTACAGGTAAACTGGAAGCTTTTTAATAGTAATAATAATTTAAGATTTTATGGTTAGTTAAAAAAATAGAGGTACCAGGAATATTTTTGACTTAGTTATATAGAGCTCTTTAAGCATAGTAACCCATTATCTTGCCGTTGCCTCTAATTACAATGTTATAATTTTCTCTGTTGTTGCCTTGTAGGGAGCTCGAGGCCGTAGAGGACCTCCTGGAGTTAAGGTACATGTACTAAAATACAGACAATCACCCACATAACAGATATTTCTCAAAACATTTCCTATTGTTTGTGACTAGGTAAATACTAATTATCTTAGTAGTGACAGAGTACCAACTTTTGTCATATTACTATGTTATCATAAATATCATATTTTCTGTAGTTACAATATATTTGTGTTAACTTTGTTTTACTGCTTAGTGCCTGCTCATAATGTTAATCTCCCTTTCTAGCTTGGGTTAAAAATATAATGAATAAGTCCACGTGTATCTACATATTACACAATTTAAGTGTTATTTAAAACTGTCAACATATCATATCAACATATTACTATTACCTGCAGTCCTGTTGTCAATATGTGACCCCTTTTAAAATGTGATTTTGAAAGCTATAATATGTATATAAGTAAGGAATGGAATTCTTCTTATGAATAATCAAAATTGTGTATAAACATGTCTCTAACTGTAAAAATGTGTGTTAATGTAATTATTTATCCTATTCTCCAGGGTAATAGAGGACCTAATGGTGGTGCTGGTGGAGTTGGAGATCAAGGGCTTAGGGGTCCTCAGGTAAGAGATTCTAAGAAAATGTAAAAAACTTGATAAATCATGTCCATTCTAAGTTATTTAACTCTCTACATCCTGCTGGGTTGTCTCATATACAGGGCCCTCCAGGACAACAAGGCTCTCCGGGCACAAGGGGGGAACAAGGTAGCCCAGGACCAAGGGTAAGTTACCTAGACATAAATTCCGAAATAAACTAGTGTAGTTGTAATCACAATGTGTTCACGCCTAGCTTGTTATAGCAGTAATTAAATGTTGGCATGCTCCAGGAGGTTTCATACCACTGGCAAGGGTGAACCTTAGCCTCAAAATGTTAATGCAAACACAAAGAGAAGGAGGACACCATCAGCCAGATCTATAGAATAAAGAAGATAATCATCTCAGTTCCTTAGTTATAAATTACGGCACTGCAGTTAGAGTGATGCTTACATAACAATGACAGAGAAAATACAGTTATGATAAAGTTTTATATCTTGATATAGAGAATAAATATGAATAAAGAAAATTATGGTGTATAATAGTGGTCTTACATCTGATGGATATAATCATGTTCTGATTCCACTAGGGGGCAGGAGGCACTCCTGGACCTGTTGGTGATCGTGGCAGACTCGGACCACTTGGGCGCAAGGTTTGTCTCCAGCTGCAATGTTTCTTATATCAGCCACAAACATAGTATCTCAGTCTCTTTACTCACTCTTTTCACAGCATAAAAATGATAAAAGAGAGATGTTGTGTGGTTTTAAATTGTAAGATATTTTTTCCTGTACTAACACAAAGACATCATTGATGTTGAGTGAGCAGAGATGGATTTCTTAATTAATTTAGAAAATATTTAGACATTCCGATCAAATTAAAGCAAAATTTAGAACTCAAGTTGACTATATAAGAAAAATATATACAAAGACGCAAATTAATTTTCTCTAACCTTGAGTCAACAAGATTTTTATTAAGCTTTTACCTTGTATATCATTTCAAAAGATGTGGAGAGGTTACCAGCAATCTTCATTTTAGTGAAATTTATAGAGCCAAAATTAATCAAAGTCAAAGTAAAACTTTTGAAAAAGTTAAAACGTAAAGCTTGACTCTAGGTTGATATAGAAACACCAGTTATATTAGGAAAACAAAGCAACTCCATCCAACCCGATGCCCTGCAATAAAAGTCTCTTCATACTTACCTCTCTGGTAACGTTATTTTTTTTAAAGAGCTACAGCCTCCAGCAGAATCCTCAGCATCCACTAATTCCAGGATTATTGGGCACCTGCTTTTCCTATTGCGCTTTGTACTTCGTCTCTCTGGCCCTTACATCAGCACAGAAAATACATGTAGAGAGATGAATGAGCTCATCAGTCTGCTACTTCTCCTTCAATGTCTAATAGCAGCTTGAGACATGGAGAGCAGGGAGGTGAACAAAGTGTATTTGTATTACCTTAACTGATCTAGAGAAAGGTCAGGCCACCAACCTAGCCCTGCAGTCTAGTCTTAGTTAAATACATAATTAATCATATTCACAGCAGAATATGCTGAGGATTTATTTTAATGTCCACTATGGGGCATGGATCAATGAACCCTCTCATGTAACCTATAATCAATATGACAAATAAAGTTCCTGGAAAAAGTTGGCACTCATACTGATAAAAGAAGTGTGACCATAAAAAAAAAATATGAAAATCTCTTTATTGAATATATTTCCCAATTCCAAAAAGTATTAAATTACGGCAAATTGCCATTAGAATACAAATCTTTTGCCAGGTATATTAGCTCTCATATACATGTTTGAACTGTGTATTTAGCTGTTTCCCTGAACATCAGCTTTTATGTGATATCTTATATCTGATATTTTCCTGAAACCCTGTACTAATTTACCATCAAATGTTATTCAGACTTCACTTATAAATTCAAATTTTATTGTAGGTTTATCGGTCCTCTAGCATGTAGCATGTTTTTACAATGGAAGTATCTATAAACTGAGATTACTTTGATTTATTGTAAACGTACAATAGTCCAACCCACTAAACATTACAAATTTAAATAACTATTAGGTAGGTTGATTGACCATGTTAGTTTTGTAATTGCAGTTCCCTATTTTTTTTAACATTTTAGGGTGAGCCTGGAGATATTGGACCTAAAGGATCTGATGGACCTGTTGGACCACGTGGTGAGACAGTGAGTAGAGTTTTTAATCACTATGAAGCTCCGTAAATCGCAGTGATGAATATGCTGGATGTGCAGTTCTTATCCACATGACTTTAAGAGCACCTAGGTTGTCATCAGAAGAGAACAGGGAGAGTCAAATCTTTTAAGTTGGGCGCTGTAAACAGAATGCATAATTTTTTAGTTGTTCCATTGGCACCATAGGTTGTTTGTATCACATGCTGGAGAAATTAGCAAGTTCATTTATGGTGCTTACAGAACTGTTCCTGGCAGATCATGTTAAGAAGTAAAAGGTAAGCTGAAGAAATTTACAAGGAACACCTGATTAGCCTAACATAACTAAACAAAAAGTAGAAACTAAAAGCTCTCTTAGCCAATATATCTACTTGCAAATTATGCTTAGCTGTTTCCTAACTACATTAGGGGATTAGAGGTAGCTAATTTTGAAAATGAATGTTCACGTGGCAAAAAAAAATAGAAGTACATGTTGATCTTAAAAGGCTTTACATTAGTATAAGGCATAGGATGAAGAATCACCTTATAAAAGTAGAACTAAACTTTTGTAGAGACATGTAAGTAAAACAACAATGCAGTTTTTCTGTTACTTTATGTTTTCTCTCCCTTGGCTGTGTACACCCTGTAGAATTTTTGTATGAACTTCTTATGGATGTCAGCATATTTCAGCAGAAGCTTTTACTACAGTAACTACAACAGAATGTTCCTGCGCATTGTCCATTGGAACACCTGTTTATAGTCCAACCGAGCAAGTGTGGTATGGATGTGCCTATGGGTTCCAAACCTGACTGCATGATTTAAGTGAAAGCAGGACATATAGAAAAGGATTACACTGTGTAAAGTCTGCTGCGTTTCCTGTATTTCTCTTTGCTTAACGCTAAAGACAAATCTCTAATTGCAGGAGAAGCTGGTCCCACAGGTCAAATGACTATGTTCTCTTCTCCACATTTTTTCTTTTTTTAATTCTGAATGCAAGTGAAGCGGAAATAAGATTTTTAAACCACACATGTGAGCTATCGCTGCGATCGTTAGAGCAGGAGCAATATTTCTAGTGGTAGACCTCCTTTGTAGCTCTAAACTGGTAAAATGTAAACATTTTTAAAGTGTAGCCTATGGAGATTTTTAAGTACCGTAGTTTGGCCCCATTCCACGAGTGTTCACAATTTTAAAGCATGGTATGTTTGGTATCTATTTACTGGGCATAACATCATATTTTATATTTTCCCAAAAATTGGGTTATATGTTTTGTTTTCTTGCATTAAAATTCATTAAAGTGTATTTTTTCCAAAAGAATTGCAACAACCGCCATGTTTTTCTCTAGGGTCTCCGCTAATATATATATATATATATAGTAAAACCTTGGTTTGAGAGCGTTTTGCGAGACAAGCAAATTTTTTAAATTCATTTTGACTTGATTTACAAGCGATGTGTTGCTATACAAGTAGCGTCATGTCACAACGGTGTATAAAAGAGAAGAGAGGTGACTCTAAGTGTAGCAATACAGTTATCTTTAATTAAGGTACAACATTTAGAAACTCACATGGTTGATGATTAAAACAGGCTGCAGTAAAAAACTGATTAAAACAGTATGCAGGCATCCGGGGTAAAGCTGTCCACATAGACCATTCTCCTCACCACCATTGACGTAATCCCTTCCACGATGCGCTCAACAAGCGGTACAAGCCTCGCTTTAAGATCGCTCTACTGCAGAGTAGTCTTCCCAGACATGATTGCAGACTGACAGCGGTGAGAGCTGGCGGTGCAGGGTATGGTCCATGTGGACAGCTTTACCCCGGATGCCTGCATACTCAGATGTGCCTTTTTTAATCATCAACCATGTGAGTTGCTAAATGTTGTACCTTCATTAATTGTTACTATAGTGCTACACTTAGGCTGCGTACACACAATCGGTCCATCCGATGAACCTAACTGATGGTCCGTCGTGCCTACACACCATCGGTTAAAAAAAGATTGTGTCAGAACGCCGTGACGTAAAACACAACGACGTGCTGAAAAAAACGAAGTTCAATGCTTCCAAGCATGCGTCGACTTGATTCTGAGCATGCGCGGGTTTTTAACCGATGCTTTTGCATACTAACGATCGGTTTTGACCTATCGGTTAGGCGTCCATCGGTTCAATTTTAAAGCAAGTTCTCATTTTTTTTTACCGAAGGTTAAAGAACCTATGGGGCCCACACACGATCGGTTTGGACTGATGAAAACGGTCCTTCAGACCGTTCTCCTCTGGCGATCCTATCGTGTGTACGCGGCCTTAGAGGTGCCTCTCTTCTCTTTTCTCTGTAGCTCCTGCTCCATTTTGCTTCTAATCCCCTTATGGAGGCTTCCATTTGTGGATGGACGTTTTATGGATACACACCCTTATACATTGTGATAATCTTTTTATATGAACTATAAACTGAAGGACTTATAAATTAATGATTGTGGAACAAAACATTTGAGTTTCCATTATTTCTTATGAGGAAATTCACTTTGATATACAAGTGCTTTGTATTAAAATGATGCTTGCAGTCCAAGGTTTTACTATATATATATAGATCTATATAGATCTTTATACTGTAGATCTATATATATATATATATATATGTATATAAATTACAGAATTGTCTTGGGTGGCAAGTGGTTAAGTGTAGCAAAAGTTTTCTTGCATAAAAATAAAAAGGCATATACAGTATAAAGGAATAAACAGTTTGCTAGTAGCAAGCTTTTAAATAATGATTAACTAGTGAAAACTTTATTTTATTCTTACAGGGAGATGATGGTCGTGATGGAGTTGGGAAAACTGGTCTTAAAGGCAGAAAGGTAAGCATTAGGCATCTTTTCCTGGAATACACTTTTTGGTCCACTCTCCAGAGAATGGAAATATAAGTCTTCTTTTTTGTGCTTTCTTTTTAAGGGAGAATCTGGATTCCCTGGATATCCAGGACCAAAGGTGATCTGAAGTTTTTGCACTTGTTTTCCATCATATACTGTTTTCAAACATTTAATATCTTGGCTACATTTAAAATTATTAACTAGTCTTTTGGTAGTCACATATTTTCTTTGTTTTAGAAAATGGCATACAAAACTAAATGAATAAAACTTGTAGCATTTCTGGATATAAAATATGTTTTGTGATTATTGATCCAAATTTGAATAGGGTTATAGTTCTACCTGACTTCTGTTCATAACTGCTATGTACACCAATAAAGACTTTATTATCCTTTTTCTTCAGGGAGACGCTGGTGATAGGGGACCTAATGGCGAGCTTGGTCCTAAAGGAAGCAGAGGCCGTAGGGTAGGTGTTTTTTATAACAAGATTTGGTAAAAGGACAAAAAAAAATAGGATTTCCTATGGCTATCTTTTTAGAGAATAATATTTTATCATTTTAATTATTTGCTTTTGCTATATTTTCACCTATACCTATGGCTAGGAAACTTTAGCTGATTGTGCCGTATGTTATAATTGGGGCAATTTCACCAGGACTACAGCATTTCAACCCAAAAAATATAAGGCTGTCACTAAATGCTAATATGTTTTTTATCATGTGTTTTTTATTTAGGGCAATGCTGGTGATCCTGGTAAATTTGGCACTAAAGGGGATCCAGGACATCCAGGAACAGGTGTAAGTTAAAAAATCTTTAATGTCTTTATTCAATCATGTATCCACATTTACATTTAGATAAATGTATTTACTAAAGTAAAATGTTTATTTTCCAGGGCCTGAAGGGAGAACGAGGAGGCTCAAGAGATGTAAGGACTGGCCTATACAGATATCACAGTATAAAATATATTTAAAAAAATATTTAACTTTTGTTCTTTTTTTTTTATAGCAATGTGGACTTGTGAAAACTATCAAAAACACATGTCGTAAGTACTATCCATCATACCTATGACAGTACTGCATTAAATATAGCATAATACAAAGTTGTGTGATCTAAAATATTTTATTAATGTAAAATTGCAAAAAGTTTTTGTTTAAACACTAAATATTTCCCTCTTTCTTTTGTTTGTGGGCAATATTACTCCCATGTACAGCTTGCTGCTATGGTGAGTATGAATGTTTCCATACTTTTGAAAACAAATTTTCATTAGATTATATGGTGAGGTGTGTGTGGCAAGTCCAGAATTTCTAATTTCACCACTGCCTGTACACACTAATTAGGGTATCTTAATTTATCAAATATCTTCTACAAATTAAAAGTAAATACACATGCACGTACAAAATACAACTTGTGGGCCCAAATGTACCCATATGATTAAAGTGAACTTTTGTTCAGGCTATGGACAATAAACTACATAGTCTTAACAAACAGTAAATTCGACTTAAACAGGCACTGATCTGTGTAGTTGCAGGCACTGTGGAGCAATTCATTCTCACATTTCAAAGCAAAAGCACTGAAGTGTGTTGTCATTCTCTCAGCACCTCGGCTCATTTCTTTCTCCTCCCAGCAATGAATCAGCAGCCTTCCACCTTCTGATCACTTAGCAGGAGCTCTGGAAGTGGAAGAGCAGGATGAGCTGCTTCTGCTGTGAATTTTGAGGATAAATTGCTTCACAGTATCTGCAGCTAAAAACGTGCAGTGAGGGCTTGTTTAAAGGTTTTCTTCCATTCATTGTAGCGCTTTGTTTGGAATACAAAAGTAAACCATCCTGGATGTTTTATAGAGGAAATTATAAGTCACTCTTTTCTAAACAGGTCAAAAAGAATGCCCTCTGTTCCCCACTGACCTGGTGTTTGCTATGGACACGTCTTCCGATGTGAACCGCAACCAATTTAACAATATGAAAGAAGCAGTTTTGCGAGTGGTTAACCAGCTGGCAATTTCTGAGAGCAACTGTCCTAGAGGAGCCCGTGTTGCTCTGCTTACCTACAATAGTGATGTTACCACAGAAGTTCGCTTTTCTGAAGGCCTCCGGAAACAAGCACTGCTTAGTGAGATACGAAACTTGCAATTGGTTACATCTAATAAGCAGAGAAGCCTGGATGGTGTCATGTCTTTTGTGGCACGGAACACATTTAAGAGGTCACGTGGAGGTTTCCTAACAAGAAAGGTGGCTGTTTTCTTCAGCAATGCTCCAACCAGAGCTTCACCACAGCTAAATGAGGCTGCACTTAAGCTGTATGATGCTGGTGTGTCTTCTGTGTTCCTTACAGCGAGAGAAGACAAGCCATTGTCCAATGCTTTAAAGGTAAGTGTGAGGCCCTCATAGCAATTGACAGCAAATGAAATTTGAAGCATCACAAGCAAAATCAGAAATTCAAATACCCGTGGCTTATTCAAGCTCACTGTTTTCAGATATTTTCAGGGTTTAAATATGTGAATTTATCATTTGGCATAGTCATAAATAGTCATCCAAATTATTCTTATAATAATTATTTTATAAGTGACTAACTAATATTCACAAAATAACTGACTTAAGCTGTGGTATCAGGAATCTCAATGTACTTGTATTCATTCCAATAATAAGACCAAGCCTTGTGCAATAAGGGCTGATATGCACAATATGTTCTTTAGATATTTATTGTAGTTCCCTATAGTAGCTAATCATAATTGTTATTTAATTTTAAAACACAAACTAGAAAAACTACAGTTGCACTCTACTGCAAATAACCTTATAGTACACTTTTAATATATCAATTCCAAACTTGTCAGTACTAACTGCTTGGGCAAAGACCATAATCCACCATTTATATCAGTAAGAATTATGCCGCGTACAGACGGTCGTTTTTTGTGATGAAAAAAAATGTCGTTTTAAATCATGAAATAAAATTACGTTTTTGAAACTTAATTTTCAAAAACGACGTTACCTACACACCATCGTTTTTTCAAAATGCTCTAGCAAAGCGCGGTTACGTTCTGCACTCTTTTCCATTGAAGCTAGCTTCATAACTTGCTTCTGAGCATGCGCGGGTTTAAAAACGTCGTTTTAAACGTCGTTTTGCCCACACACTATCATTTTAATTGACACAAAAAACGACGTTTTGAAAAACGACACAAAAAATTCAAGCATGTTCGAATTTTTTTTTTGTCGTTTTTCAGAAGACATAAAACAAAGTTTTCCCCACACAATCATTTTAAATGACGTTTTCAAAAACAACGTTTTTTTCCATCACAAAAACCGACCGTCTGTTTACGCCATAAGGGTCCGTGTCAGACGACTTTGGATTTCTGTTTTTGGCATTAGTCTGACATCAATTTGAGATGCTTCCAAGATTATTAGGATCTCATGTACAAGTATAGTATGACCTGCAGTTGACCTTCTTCTGGGCTGCTTTTTATCTGTTTCAAGTGGGTTTTGAATTTTTGAAGACTTGTGTTGGAATGCAAAAATGACTTGACGCAAACAAAAGACTTTAATTATCTAAAGAGATCAACTCATTTTGTTTTGTATGAGCTGTGTATACAGCAAGCTTTTACAAAGCTTATACCCAGTTTGGGGATGTTAAACACAGATCCTAATGGGAGCACTGGCTGTCATGTTAAAGCCCAACTTCACAAAATGACTCCCCCACTGTTGGCCATTTTTGCTTGGGTAAACAATAAAAGGATATATACTTACCCAGTCCTCCGCTAGTCCCTACACCCTCTGCACCCCTATGTTCTGATGTTATCAAGACACATAATCCTGCTCTGGACATGAGGATGCAGAGGGACAGTACGCTGCCTGATCATGGAGGAGTGCCTTCTGCTAGAAGAACAGAGGATCAGGTAAGTAAAATCGTTTTCCTCTCCCCTAGACAAAACACGCTATTACGCTTTGCAGTGCGACACAGCAAGGAATATTTTCTATATTTGAGTTGGGCTTTAAACAAGCTTTGTGAGGGCTTCAGTAGACTCCAGCACTGCAAAGCATGTTGAAAGCCTTCTGAAACCTGCAGCTTGTTTGAAGTGATAGTTAGCACTCCTAATAGAATCAGTTTTTAAGATACCCAGAACGAGTATATTAAGAGCTTCAAGAAAGCTGCTTGAATCTTGCTGAAAGTTAATTATGTGTATACATTTGCTGTACATACAGCTTGTAAAAGGTGGATCAATTGTAAAAAAGGTTTACTGCAAGTTTTCAATCATATCTTTAGATCATGGGTGCTCAACCTGTGGCCCTCCAGCTGTTGTAAAGCTTAAAGTCCCATGGGGTATTGCAAGGCTGAGAGTTACAAGCATAACTCCTAAAGGCTAAGGCATGATGGGACTTGTAGTTCTGCAACCGCTGGAGGGCCACAGGTTAAGCACCCATGCTTTAGATAATTATGTCTAAAAGGGTGGGCTAAAAAGCATCTAAAAAAAACAGACTGTGCTTTACTCTCAAAAGCAAACTATTTATCTTTTTCATCTACATTAATAATTAATAATTTGTTTATATCGCCATAATTCCTAGGTCAATAACACAGAAGCAGGCCAGGCTATAGTGCTTGGAAGTGGCGCTCAGTTTAATGAAACCATCCGCAAAGTCCTTTCCTGCTTTGCATGTCTAGGTAAGTGATATATTCTCTAATGTATAAGACTGTTCAAAATAAAATGAAGATAGCAGTTATACCCTTTTGAAGAGAGAATTATGCTCTGTCTCTTTGGGAATTGGATGCATAATTTTCCTGTTTTTTTTTTGTAATTAATTTCTTCTGCTAAAACATGGAAAGTCTAACTCAATCAACAAAGTGAATTTATAATCCAATATAAACGGTAAGACCTCCTTGAAATGGTGAACACAGGCAGATCAAGGAAATCAAAAGTAGAGATGTCACCTCCTCAATCTAAAACTAAGCAGGTGTATTGTTCAAATATCCAGTTCTTAATAACAATGAAATATTAAATCTAGATGAACTAAACCATAGATAGAGGACTCCACCATTGCTAAAAAATAGTATTATTACTACAAAAAAGTCTTGGAATTAAAGGCCCATTGATACGTGAACTTTTTTTTTAATGCACTAAAGCATGTTGCGTTAGACGGCCCGAGTTGAATTAACATACAAAGAAAAAAGGTCATGCTTTTAAATTTACAATGGAGCATGCCACAATACACAGTGCATTGTGGTCCATTTTGGTGTGCTATAACGGAGTTGCAATCTGAACATGCATTGGGGTGCCATGCAAACTTACTGACATTGCAATTCACTATCATATGCACATTGCAATCCTGAGACTGTCTTCTGCTGCGCTATTGCAACATGTTAGTGTAAATGTGCCCTTAATTTTAATAAAATATTCTTCCCCTTTCAATCTACAGCCTGCTATGATTTGCTAAACCAAACAAAAATTTTAATTATGCTTTATTGAAACAATATTAAGAGGTATTTGGAGATGTTCCATACCCTTTAAAACCATTCCCACTTGTGTGATTGGCCCACTGTTTATCCCAGAAATTTGAGTTTGAGGCCATATTTCAGGCATCTTCCAGTATAAATTTACTGCATTGAGCCTTCCATTTCTGGTGTCAGTTTGGCCATACATCTACATGGGCATTGATGATACTTCTGTCGTAACATATAGCGGGCACACGCTCCCACCTAACATCTTAGCAACGAGTAATAATCTGCAAGAACGCCTATTAAAATCATTGCAATGTATTCGACTAGAGAGGGGTTTTTTTTCTCACCAAAAGTGAAGTTTAAATTAAAGGACCCCTTAACCATTTAGATTCCATTTGTAGTGCACTAAAAACTGAAACGTTAAAAATTAAAAAAGGACATACAGTATATTACCATAAGTAATCCATGAGCCAGTCCCTAGTTAGGCAGAGTAAGACAAAACAGTTCCAAAACCCAAAATGCACTTCTTTAAGTCTGGCCTCTATTGTAATTTGGTGGGTATATCTCGCAGACTTGGAGGTGGTTGTGGGGACTGTAGAAAAAAAATAAGATTCTTTGCAGCTCAGATGAAAACAGCATGTCCTTATTTTTAGATTCCTGACGGTGCAACCGAGTGACAACTATATACATAAAGTATGCTCCATACTGTATCTAAAAGTACATCATGGTTTTATTTTTGTGTGAAAGCAAATGTATACCATATATCAGTGATGGCGAACCTTGGCACCCCAGATGTTTTGGAACTACATTCCCATGATGCTCAACTACACTGCAGAGTGCATGAGCATCATGGGAAATGTCGTTCCAAACCATCTGGGGTGCCAAGGTTCGCCATCACTGCCATTAATTGCACAAAATAAATAAAGCAGTGCCTCTGAAAACAGGAACACTCTAATAGAGGCTATAAGTAGAGTCCACTAGCACATTAATAAATAATGATCAAGTACCAAACTGGCAATATAATGACACAAGGAAAGCGCCCAAAGAGCGCTGCCCTTTAAGGTGTTGGGTGGAGGCTTTTGTATATAGGCATAAGCCAGCAATTATGCCTTTTTCTATTGTTGCTTTATTACATTTTGTCCTAATGAAGTAGAGCTTTTTCTAGTCAAACTACTTGTTAACAATAGTACCTCTATTTTCAGGTTCTTTCTCTGTGTCGATATAAAAGTATATGTAAACCCTAACTGAATGACTTTCAGTTTGCTAAACAATTACAATTTAAAACGAGTATTTTATTTTACCATTCTTATTCTTTATGATAGCTTGGTGCTGATGATCTCATGCAGCCTCTATTCAATCACTTCTTGTCTACATGCACTACAGCAATGGCAGCATGACTGGTGGTTTCCAGATGGGGACAATAGTGGACCATGCCTGTGAAATGTGTATGGAATTGGCCACTTCCATCAGAAACTCATATGACAGAGTGACAGCCCAGGAGCATAGGACAAAGCACTGTCACTCTTTTACAGGAATTTCTTTAGCACTGACATTACTGACAGTGTCTCCATGTGTTGTTTTAATAAAATCTGCAGATTTAAAATGTTTAAAAGTTACTTGTTATAATGTAAAAGCTTTTAGTGGCTGGGTTTAAATATATTTTTTATAATAACCAAAAGTGAAGATAAAGGTTGTGTTTTGTATAAAAGAAAGGGCTCATTCTTGTCATTCTTGTATGCCAGGAGGAGCATTAACTATAATGTAATCTTTAATTTCAAACTCCGTTCTTTATCCACAGATGTGTGTGAGCCAGCTGGTGAATGCGGAGCTACTGTTCCCAGGGGTGATCTCCGTTTAAGACGTTCAGCAGCTACTGATGTAGACATCGATTTAGCCTTCCTCCTGGACAGTTCAGACTCCACAAATTCAGCCCAGTTTGCAGAGATAAAGAGATTTGTCTCCCATGTGATTGGACAGTTAGAGCTTAGTCCGGATCCTAAATCCTCTTCCCACCATGCACGCATATCAGTACTCCAACATGCTCCATATGAACATCAGACCAATTCTAGCTTCCCACCTGTAAGAATCGATGTAGGACTGACTGAGTACACTGACAAAGAGAAACTTCAGACATTTGTTCTAACTAAAATGACTCAGCTATATGGAACAAGGTCACTGAATAGTGCTATCAAGTATGCGGTGGAACATGTGTTTGAGAGTGCTCCCAACCCAAGGGCCATGAAGGTTGTCTTCCTTATTTTGACTGGAGATGTGAAGTCTCATGAGCTCAAACAGTTGCGCCAAACTGTAATCGAGGCCAAATGCAAGGGCTACTTCTTTGTGATCTTAAGCGTAGGGAAGAAGGTTCATACTGGAAATTTGAACTCACTAGCTAGTGAACCACATGATGTTTTCTCCAAGAAAGTTGGAAAGGCATTAGAACTAAATGAAGAGAACATGCTGAGATTTGGAATGCAACTGCCAGGATTTATCAGTAGTAAGTACTAACACAATGAGAATCTGTGTAAATTCTACATTAATTATGGACATTAATTAAGAAAAGGTTTTTGGCTCTAAATACACTTTCACTAATAAATGCAAGTGTCCATTAAATCATACAACACAACTGCCAGTCTGTGAAATGCACAGATAGAAGCAGATGGAAATTATTTTCCAAAACAATATGTAAAAATGCATCTCCTGATAGTCTTTCGATGCGCATGCCACTTTCATACTGGCAGTACACATATCAAAAGAGATGCTAGAGATGCCTCTTTTCATATAATTCTACATACAAAGGGTTCCTTGTACACAAATAAATGTGTTATGATACAGATTTAAATTTTAATTGGCATGCCCTTTAATTATCCAAGTAGAGTAGAGTTATAAAAGAAAGAATAAGGTTAAGGGGTGTATTTAGAAAAAGATATATATTTGCTTAGATAAATTTAAAAAGCTAAAATGCTTTCAAGATATTTAAATTCTTTGCAGTGAATCTGCACAAGAAGCTCAACACCTTTTATTAGTGGCATTTAATAGTAGATCTTACTGACCTGTTATTGCATACTTAGCAAAGCAAAATCATTTGGTCAGTTAATATTTTTAACGGTATCTGTTTTTTTATCTCCACCTTATGTGCATCATAGGTGAAAATGCATTCCATCTGTCTCCTGAAATCCAAAAGCACTGTGATTGGTTCCAGAATGATCAGCCTCCAAGAACTTTAGAGAATGAAAGCACCAATGAAGCGTGAGTGAGACCGATCTTTTAACTGTCTAAGTGTGAAACAAATTTCATTATTAATAGTTAATAGCAACAATCATATAGGGCCAGATTCACAAAAGGGAAACGACGGCGTTTCTCCTGATACGCCGTCGTATCCCTGTTTCTATCTATGCGACTGATTCATAGAATCAGTTACGCATAGATAGCCATAAGATCCGACAGGTGTAATTGTTTTACACTGTTGGATCTTAAGATGCAATACCGCGGCCACTGCTGGGGGGTGTTTGCGTCGTAAACCAGCGTCGGGTATGCAAATTAGGAGTTACGGGCGATTCCCGATGGTTTTTCGCGTTCGCTACGTCGCCTTAACTTTACACAGCAATCGTATTGCTACGATACGTTACGCCGCCGCTGCCCTATGTGAATCTGGCCCTTATTTTCTAGTGCAGAAATAGACAAAGCCTGAAACAATCTAAAATAAGTTAAATTATTCTCATGCAAGCCAAAAGCCACTCTATGAAAAAACTATATGTCTACAAGTACCAGTCAGATTCCAAATTTTATCTGCCAACTTTCTATTTCAATCAGTTTTTTTTTTCCCCAAAAAAGAAAGGAATACAACAAAAATGCATTTCAATACATTTATACAAAAAGGAAAAATGAAAAGAAGGGGTGGAAACAATACACCCTAATATGTGCTCAGTGATCCATTGGTACAAAATATACAATGAAGATAAATGCCATATTCAAAGAGCTCTAACGTGCTGTTGAAGGCTAGATATAACATCATTTAGGATCCCATCACATTCAAAGATGAATGGAGGGGGAGGAGCTTTTAAAATGCAGAAGAGGTCCCCTACGGCCCATCCATATATCCACCTCTATTTAGCTGGCAATTGTAGGTAGGGGAGTCAGGGATTCCAAATCTTGTCAAACCGCGCCTGTTGATCTTGAAGTATACTAAGAATATTTTCACTGAGCCTGATCCACGTAAGTCTGCATTTTAATAGATTGATATGGGATCTTTGCTGCCAAGAATATAAAATAAGTTAACCTTTGAGTATGCCTAGGTATGTTCTCTACAGGCTCAGTTAAGAGGGAAACCTGGGCATTCTTGGTAATATTTACAATGGTCACATTTTAAGGAAAGGGCACAAAAAGTGCTATTGTTAAAATAGTAGCCAGTTTCCAGCTATAATTTTTCCAGCTAAGATTTTAAGATGAAATAAAATAACTGATTGGTTAAATGAGCAGCAAGATAATTTTCTACCAGAACATTTTTTCATATTGAGAGTTTAGTATGTAAAAATAAATCCCTGCGCATGGTGAATACTACAAGATAACCTGAATAAAGCCGACCATACATGGATTTAAACTCAACCGGTTCAACAGGGACTGGCCGAATTTCGAATAATGTATGCGCAATGTGGTTGTAAAATTTCCATACGATCAGCTGTAGATGTCAGAATACAAAGACACATCAGGAGGATTCTCCATCCACCTTAAATGTGTGGATGAGGGAGTTGGGTCCGTTTTTTTTTAGTTCAACCAGTGGGTCTCTGTCATCTATGGCCCGCCTTACTTGTATCACTGCTACCATGAATGATATGTACAGGCCCACTGCAGGGGGAGCAAATGCCTCAGTTGGCTTCACATGCCTTCTGTAGCCCTAATTTGGACAGCCAGCTGAAGGAGAACATACTGTATATGGCAGGCTGAAAAAAGCTGTTGCTATTTGCAAGGTAGTGGCGTAGTGCTCAGCCTGCAACAAGAAGTGTTGTTATTAACTGGATCTCCAGACAAGGGACTATGTAATAGATTCACAAAAAATAAATGTCATTATAAAAGTCAACCATACCTATATGGTAAATAGATTTTGGGTTTACATATTTGTAATTGATATTGTCATGAGACATGTAATTTCCTGAAGTCACTTCTCCTATATTTTACATTGCAGGACTGAAGGTGATGTAGTACCTGATGAAATTTTGGCCAGTGAAAAACCTGAGGTGGTAACAGTACGCACAAGCATCAATACCCTTACAGGTAATTACTTTACTCATGTTTATGAGGATTTGTTTCCTCACAACCTTGTGTATATTTATAACTATATCGATAGAGAGAGAGATAGAGAGAGAGAGATACTGTAGATAGATAGATAGATAGATAGATAGATAGATAGATAGATAGATAGATAGATAGATGGAACAAGAGAGCCCAAGTGCTGTCATTTTTTATTAGCCTTGGATAGAAGAACGATAGATTTATTAACCTTGTTAAGGTTTGCCTTTCGTTTACCTCTTTTTCCATTGTCACCAAAGGCATGAATACACAAGGGGGTTGATTTAATAAAGGCAAATAGGCTGTTCAGTGTGTTAACGTGATATTAAAGGATAGTTGTTTGTGTTTTAAAATAAAAAAATATGTTATAGTTAGAAGCTCTGTGGAATGCAAGTGAAAAGTCTATTTGCCTTTAGTAATTCAACTCCACAGACTACAATAAAAACTGTGTACAAGGGTTTAAAAGCCTATGAAGTTCTGACTACTGTCTGTGTTCCCACTGGGATTACCTCTTACTTCCCTAACTTAAGACAGCCTATGCATCATGGTGTAAATTGTGTTTGCATATTTTTTGTGACTTATGAACTACAGGTGAGGGGGGAACACCAGACAGTAATAAAATCAGAGGCTATAATCCTTTCACACTCGATATAAAACTACAATTAAACAATGATTTTTCTTTTAAGGTATCATCACTAATGGGCCTTATAACAGGATAATAAATTAGATACTGAATGTTTTACCATTCATGTATGAAAATGATCCTTTTGCTGATGGTTAATATTGCAACTTTTTCTTCAAGATGTCACCTTAACTCCAGAAACCACAACAATGCAGAGAACTGAGCTAAAAGTGTATGATGTAACAGAAAACAGTGTACGCCTGAGCTGGACCAATTCTGATTCCCTAAAACCACACGTCTATGAACTTAGCGTCATATCTCTAGCAGACCAAAGTCTAGTCCTTAAGCAGAATGTCACAGGCACTGAAAGACTCATTGGAGGACTGGCAGGTGGACAGATGTACCAAGTCACCATTACAGGGCAGCACAAGAGCCTTGGCCTGGTTACTTACCAAGCAACATTTACCACTAGTAAGTTTCTGTATTCATCTTGTTATTTGTGGAATTGTAAAAAACAGACAAAAAAATATAACAAAGATTGATAAATCATCAGTGGAACATGGAATGGGGTTTTAAGCAAGATGACTTTTAAACGGAGTTCCGCACCCCGCACACTTTTTTTTAAGTCAGCAGCTATACATACTGTAGCTGCTGACTTTTAATAATAGGACACTTACCTGTCCTGGAATCTAGCGATGTTGGCACCCCAACCGATGTTTACATCGGTTCTCGGGTGCTGCTGCCGCCATTCGTAGTAAGTGAACCCGGCAGTGAAGCCCTTCAGCTTCACAGCTGGTTCCCTACTGTGCATGTGCGAGGCGTGCTGCTCTCTTTTACTGGCTCGGAAGCAGGGGAAGGAGGAGGGAGGAGAAGGAGATTTTCTGACCTACCAGCAGGGAAATGGAGAAGGGTACCTGTCAAAAACAGGTACCCGCTCCCCCTGAAAGGTGCCAAATGTGGCACAGGAGGGGGGAGGAGACACATAAGCGAAGCTTCCACTTTTGGGTGGAACTCTTCTTTAACAAATAGTTTTTCCCAACCCTTACAACCAAAAAGGTACAAACAGGAAAATGGAGCCATTAAATATCTTGTGATGCTGATAATCTGGCCCTAGACAAGGCACCCAAGGTCAAAACATCATCTGTCTACCCTTTAGTCCAGCTCTATATTTCTTTTTTAACTATTAACTGTTATTAAAGCCCATCTCCAGACACCAATTAAACCCCTCTGCTGCGTCCAACTCAGGAGAATTGAGGGCAGGGCTGACAACAATGCTTGGGATTTCAGAGCAGCAGATGCAGTATTGTCAGCTTAATACAGGAAGTTAGGAGCTTACTGGATTTCTGGCAGGATTTACAGTTATTTGTACATTTGCAGAGATTTAATATTCTACCCCCTGTGCCTAAACACTTACCTGTCTCCTCTCACTGCTGCAGCGCTGTCCCGACTGCAACACTGCTCTTCTCACTTTCTGATCTCAAGGGATACATGAGAGCAGCAGAAGCCATAGGCTGCTGTCAGTCAAACTCCTCTGAGGGGGGAGAAGGGCTGTGGCTTACTGGTGCTGTGTGTGTCTTTTGAGAAATGCAGCCTGGCTCAAAAGCACACGTGCACAAGTGCCATCTTATTAAAGGAAACACCCTGAGGAGGGAGGAGTGGACAGCACCCACGGTAAGGGGCCACTCTCTGCAATAGCATTGCACAGAGATTCTATGTATAACATCTTTTTTATTTCAACAAAAAAATATATCCTTTAATATCACTTTTACCCACAGGTTTTTATGCTTCTGTTCTAGACGCACACCTGGAATATTTTAGAGGAAATTCAAACTGATACAATGAAATAATATCTTTTAATAAATTGGCAGCAGAAAAACATAGAAAATTTTAAAATTATTTATTTCCGTAATAAAAATAGAATTTTCTGTGCAACACAGACACACACAACAAGTTTTAAAGGGGTTGTAAAGGTAAAAGTTTTTTCACCTTAATGCATTCTATGCATTAAGGTGAAAAAACATCTGTGGATTAGCGCCCCCTATTTTCTTACCAGACCCCTTTGAAAGTCCCGCGCTGTGAACGAGCAGGCTTGGTTGTTGAAAGCAGTGCAGCCATTGGCTCCCACTGTTGTCAATCACATCCAATGACGCGGCACGCCAGGGGCAGGGCCGAGTGATACAGTGAGCGGCTATAGCCATTGGCTGTATCACTGGAGCGCGCCCACAAGAACTCACCACCATGCGAGCTCGCTCGCATGAAGGTGGTGGATTCTTGCGGGGAGGTGCTGAGACAGCCGCCGAGGGACCCCAGAAGACCAGGTCTGGGGCCACTCTGTGAAAAACGAGCTGCACAGTGGAGGTAAGTATACCATTTTACAGTTTTAACAGTTTGTTATTTCAATTTTTGTTATCTTTAGTGTTCCTTTAATATGGCCTGTGTCTTCTTTATAGGTAAATCTCAACCCAAGCCTGAGGTTGTTGTGCCAGAGGTTGTTGTGCCAGAGGTTGTGGTGTCAGAGGTTGTGGTGCCACAGGTTGTGGTGCCAGAGGCTGTGGTGCCAGATGTTGTGGTGCCAGAGGTTATATTGCCAGAGGCTGTGATGAGCTCTGACACAACAGTGACCACAGAACCACTGAACAGCCCTGAAATAGGTAAGTGTGGGGGAATAGGCTGAAAAATGCTATAAACATGGGAGCTACGCTTGTTAAATGGTAGCAAATTATTAAATGTAAGAAATAAACAACACTTCAACTTAATAAGAAGACCTCAGGGCCCAACTAATAGCCAAATAGAACACACTGTACACTGTTGTAATTTTGGTGTTGAAGGCATGCAGCTGATTTGGTCTATGACGTATGAGGCTACAGAGTAATTTTAATTTGTAAAATAAAAAATGTTTTATTGTCTTATGGAAAGTAACTTCCTTTTGTCAGAAGATCTGCATCAAGACTAACTTTAAATAAAATGCGAAAGAGAACGTTTTAATGCCAGGAGCTAATAGATTTTGGCACTGGACTACTAGATTTCAGCACCAATAGTTTTGGTAGGTTAGTTAAATGTTAGGAAAAGATTATGAGTAAAGTTATGATTAGGTTTAAGAGGTTAATTTTAAGTGATTGGTTAAGGCTACTGGTGGGATATGGCTAAGTGTTAAGATTAGCTTAAACTATTACCACAGGCAATGTTTTTTTTTTGGGGGGGGGGGGGGGGGGGATAGAGTAATGAAAGGATAGACCATCATTTAGATTGTTATTGGTTTTTTTCCCCATCACAGAGATTCACTCTCTCTAATTACCCTGATCACCATTGAAGTTCAGATTACATCCAAAATGTTGAGTTGCCACCAGAAAAGGAGTAAAGTGGAAATTATTAAATTGTTACCCTGCCAATTGTCTAAGAGGGGATTTTGCACAAATTGGGAAAATATACTTTCACTTCCTGTACAGTTTACACTTTACAGGATAGGAAATGAAGGTAAATCTCCCTAATGAGACAGAGACAGCAAAAAAACAGACAGTGGTTTTAACATTTCCAAACTATCCAAAATGAAAAAAGTTTAGGCTTTAGATACACTTTAAGGGTGCTTAGATTTACAAAAGGCAACTAGGCTGTTCACCTTGCAAGATAATTTTATCTTACAGTAGTGAAAGAGGTGACGTTTTGCTGACTTCCAATCATGTGCAAATAAAAATGCTGTTTTTTTCTTGTATGTGATTTTGCAAAGTGAAAAGCCTTTTCACCATCTTCACTAGGCTAAGGGAAAATTCCTTTGCAAAGGGAACAGCCTTGTTGCATCTAGTAAATTTACCCTACAAGTTAATTTAAGTATTACAGAAAGGGTTAAGCTTTCTAGGTTAGGTAAAGGCTTGGTTTTAGCGTTAGGTTATGTGTTAAGGTATAACATTTTCGGCAAAGGAGTTCAAGTTAAGGGGTTCACTTGTGTGAATGTCTCAAGCATTTGCACAGCCATCACAAATAACACTTGTAATTCCCTAATATGTTCATTTCCTGTGAATGTCAGCTCCATCCAGTGGTCATAATGCAGTATTTTCCTGATTGAAGTATTTCAGGTACAGTAAATACTGCATTATGGCCAATACATGGTGCTGACAATCATATCAAGTTAACATATTAGGCAAATTGCAGAGACTATTAGTAACAGCTGTGCAAGTGCTTTGGCCATTCACACAGCAATTTTTTCATAAACAGACCCCTAAATGTTAGGGTGTTAAGTGATAAAGGTGCTAAGGGTAAAGGTAGGGTAGGATTGATTGTTAGGGTGACGTTAATTGTTAGAATTAGTACAAGTCAGTGGCATGATCTCTTATACAGAAAATCATATAAGACTTTGGCTCCTATATCTACCAAGCCATAAGTATTATTGGTGCAGTCCTTTAAAAATAATTGCACTGGCATAAAAAAAAATACTTTTATATGCATTAAAAGCAATTTCAAAATTTTCTGAATCTTCTATACATTCCTGTGAACTTGTCCATACCTGACTAAAAGGCCTCGTACACACGACCGAGTTTCTCGGCAAAAACCAGCAAGAAACTTGCTGTTTTTTTTTTTTTTGCCGAGGAAACCGGTCGTGTGTACATTTTTCGACAAGGAAACTGTCGAGGATCTCGTCGAGCCAAAAAGAGAGCATGTCTTCTTTTTCCTCGACGGCAATGGAGAAATTTGGCTCGCCGAGATCCTCGACAGCCTAACATGGAACTCGACGAGCAAAACGATGTGTTTCGCCCGTCGAGTTCCTCGGTCGTGTGTACGAGGCTTGAGTCTACACAAACTTTACAATCACCAAGAAACTTGTTTACTGATTTTTTTTTTGCATGCAAATAAAAAGAAATCAGTATTTCCATCTGACCAGATTCTTAGCTTTTTCTGTATCTTACTTGGACAACCAATGTTTTTTAGATTGGGTGTTACCGTGACACATACTGCAGTCAAGGCCACTATTTATCATGAAGCTTTGAGTCACTGTTTTGTGCTGTCATATTACTTATAAACATTTGCAATCAAATAGATGTTACTAATCTTTAAAAACATACTCATTAAAGTTCGACACTTGTTAAACATTTCAGAAATTAGGCTTAAAAGTAGTTATTTGGTCAAATGTGGATGTTAAGATTGTTTAGGTTTATAAAAAAGTGTCTGCTTCAACATTTACCCAACAATATCAATTTCATCAGCTGTTCTAATATCAATGTTAGATTTTAAAAACACAATGAACAAAATTTGACACAGCTAGTCATATAAATCACAGATGTTTAGATTATATATATGTAGGCTACTATGTATATCATGTTATAAAAGTACAATGTGTAGTTACTGTGGGTGATTTTCTAAAGATATTGAAAATCTTTACTTTACACAGTGAATATTACTGTAAATGGGCTTAGAAAATAAAGCGAAGTTGGATTTGTCATATACTGTATATGAAAAAATCCCCTTTCACATAATTTGGGTATTCAAAGTGAACCCAGCTTTACTTTATTAAAATCAGTGAACATTCACTTTGCTAAGTAAACAATTTTTAAAAAATTATCCACTTATGTATACTATGTAGA
The DNA here is from genome assembly GCF_905171775.1 of Rana temporaria. Taxonomy (NCBI): domain Eukaryota; kingdom Metazoa; phylum Chordata; class Amphibia; order Anura; family Ranidae; genus Rana; species Rana temporaria. The sequence continues at coordinate 147,034,307 of NC_053494.1, forward strand.
AAAATGTGCCTGAAATTTAGTGTGAATATTACATTGTTTATGGTGATTACAACTGTTGAATCTCTTTGGTAAGATAATGTAAAAAAAACTGAAGAATACTTTATTGTAGCAAAAATCCATTAGGCCTACATTGGAATAAACTTCTTTGGTTGTACTTTATTGCTCATTACTTGGCTTGGAAGTACAGCCATGGTCAAGTTTTACTTGACAGAAGATTATATTATATCTCAGTAAATGCTGAGAGTAAAATACATTTAATATTGAATAGGCTGAGCTCTTTCAGTAGTTTGATTAATGAGAAGTCCAAAAGATCAGCATTTTTTCAGTTCTCACTGGAATATTAACGGGACAAAGGGACCATGGTCAACCTTCAGGTATGCCCAGTGTCCATCTGTTCACCTTGTAACTCTAGACACTCTTTGAAATTCCACTTTAACAGATCCTTGTGAGCTAGATCTGGACATGGGCACCCAATGCAAGGAGAATGAGGTTAAGTGGTTCTTTGACAAGACAGACAAGATTTGCACCCAGATTTGGTATGGTGGGTGTGGTGGCAATGCAAATAGATTTGACACAGAAGCTGAATGCATCAGTAGGTGTCAAAAGACATGTAAGTATCAGACACAGGGCAATTGATCTACCATTTATCCCTCTTTCAAAATAACACTTTCCTTCCAACAGGCTTTATATCTTACAGCAACTTCAGACAAAATGGAGGATTCCATATTTTTCTTTCACTCTAATCTTTGTTTGTTCTGCATGAAAGCATGAAAGACATTCATCACCATAACCCTTCAGCCATCTTCATCAACAGGGCAAGACATAAAATTATTAGTACAAAATAACAACTTCAAATTGCTTTTAGGCTGAAGGCTTCACTAATTCATTGCTATTTCAGGACCTTCCATCTGTGTCTGCTGCAGCATCAAGTAACTAAAGCTATAAAGCATATTTTTTTCCTCTTTGCTGTTACTCTAAAAATCCTATAAAATGTGAAAGCCTACTCCCAAGAGTGATGGTATATATAATACTTCCAAAATGCATTCAGTCCATTCAGTTTCTTCTGATCCAAATTATCTCATAATTATTAAAGTGGATGAAATTTGAGCTGGACACATATATCTGCAATGTTTTGTTATCTCTCTTCAAAGAGCTAAGTTCCATAGCCATCTCCTGACAAATTCTCAGACACATAAGATAAAAGCAGCCTGAAATTTCTGTCGGGGGAGGTTGCTATAAATAGATTAGCAGGCAGCTGGCCCTGTTACAAAACACCTCTGAGAGTCTCTGCCTATGTTAAGAGGGGGTGTGTGCCTTTCCTCCAATCAGCAATTTTACCTATCTTGGCTGTATGCCCAGACATCACACTCTTTGTTAAACAGGAAGAGAAAATGTCCTAACAAAATCTGAACTTTCTAAACAGTATATAAATGTGAAGACAGCAGATATACATGCAAAACCTATGTAGGGAGATTTGGTTCATCCCTGTGTATCATCTGAGGCTGTTCACTTCACTGGGTTTATGGAGGGTTTACATCCACTTTAAGGATGGATTGACAATATATTACAGTATGAAACAATGAAATGTTATTAAAATGTATGTATATAATTTAAAAGGAGAGAATAAGTGAAATCCAATCATTTAAACATGCCTATGCTATGCATACGGTCAGTGCTAATTGAAAATATAAAGTAGTTGAAGGGTCACTCAGCTGATAACAGAAGTTTTGGAAGAAATCTCATATAAGAGGCCAGGGACTGATTCAGCAAACAAAGTCTACCTATAACTGAAATATCACATATGGGTCATCCTATTTTCAAATATTACTTTTTGGGCAATTATATTTAACTTTAGTTTTTGTAGACTTTAAGCTTTTGATGGGCTGACGCATTTTAAAAAATCTATCATCAGTAGAATAATGATGATACACTGTATACAGCAATTCACTGATTAGAATAAATTAAAATTATAGATAACTAACAACATATTTTAAAACCCTTATACCCGTAATATAAAACCATATACCCTTAATGGTTTGTAAATGGGATAACCTTCAAATATTACACAGATCTGTATTCTCCATACTGTTCAACCTTGCACATCTTTTCAAAGATATGGGTGCCATCCTTAATGCTTCCTCTGAACAGACTTGATGATGTCATTCCAGACAAACACCAATAATATGTACATGAATGTGTACAGCTTTCACAGGAATCCTTACAGTGCATACAAAAAGTCCTTAAGTCCATAAGAAAAGCAATTCCAATGAATAGGATGGATGGATGAAGGATCCATTGCACCCCTGCAGCTCCTGTGACAGTCCTGGGTAGGATCCACTCACACTGCAAGAAGAAAACACAAACGTAGCGCTGGGGTTTGGGATCAGACAAACACCATTTATTAAAGCGGTTGTTACCCCAACAATTCATATTCCTCATATGTGCCTGTTGTACCATGTACTTGTATGAGAACGTATCCTGTTCTCTTTGTATTCCTTTCTTTATAAAAAAAAACCTTGGCATTCCTGCTAGTCCCTCTGCGTTCCTGTTTAAAACTGACCACACTGAGCAGAAGAGTACACCATGGTCAGTTCTCTAGCTATGCTGGGAACTCCGGGTACTCTCCTCAAATCATTAGACTTGTCCTGACATGCCCCCACTGCACAGCCATTCACTGGCAACCTCAATGTGCTGCTATTTCTCCTTCCACCTACATGTATGCAAGAGGGAATGTGATCATTTATAAAAAAGGGAAAAAAATATTTGGAATGTTTTTTTTTTTTTTTTTATAACTACACAAAAATGGTTTGCCTTTCATTTCTATTTTAAACTGAATGGGTTGTTTTACAAGGTGATCGTTTACAGTCACTTTAAGTGCAGAACACTTACAAGTTAAAATCTTTATAGTCAGCCTGGGAAACAGTGGTGAAGGGTATAGCGCCAATGCAGGCCAGCTAGGTGGTTAGACCAGCTAACATCACTGGTCTACCTGCCTAACTGATCTGCATTGGTGCCATACCCATCACCACTGTTACATGGTTGGCTGCTATCTGTAAATTTACATGCTGCTAGTTACCTTTCTGCTGGTTTCCCGGGCTCACTGTGAAGATTTTAACTTGTAAATGTGCTGCATTCAATAAATGGTGTTTGTATGAAGTTATTAACCCCAGCACCCTGTTTATGTTTTCTTCTTTCTATGATGTTTTTCCAGACTTTCCAGCCAGTTTATTTGTCTATTTAGGACTATATTCCCTACCAAAAATTACATATTCAATAATTGGCCTAAAATATTTACCATTGTTTCCCCTATATAAGTTGTCATATTTTATTGCAGTATTATAATTGTATTTATAGAATAGTGGTGGCCAACTTACTTGGTATAGGGGGCCTCATGTATGGCTCCCGACATCACCAAAGGGCAAAGCATAATATTCAGTAAATGTTACGCTACATAAAGCTGTCAGAGAATGCAGATATGCAATCCGAGATGGTCAGAGACTGAAGTCATACTACTCGTTGGTGACTGGGGACGTGATTCGAGAGACAGTCATAGACTGAAGACATGTTAAGGGGAATGTTAGAAATAACGTTACAGCTGCTTTAAAAATTATTTCTTCCACAATTGTGCTCTCTACTGCCCTGTAAAAATTAGCAATGCCGCATTTGGTATTTTGCCCCCCAAAATCCATCCTAAAAAATCTGAGGAAAAAATAACTTAAAAAAAAAGTGAAAAGAAGGATGTGTGAAACAAATAAACCCAACTAATCTAACCAATCATCCAGTGTAAAAATGTTTTTGTAAGCAACTTATTAAAAGGAAACACATACTGCTATCTGAAAGGGCCCTAAGGTCCACATGGCAAGTGCCAAGAGACCGTAATCTGGGCACCAGGAATAAAGAAACTCATCATCTTTTTACAACTTACAAAGACATACTCCATTGCTTGTAGTAACTAATACATCTTTGCTTCCACTTCCAAGGTTTCTTACATAACAGCAAGTCTTTTGTTTTGCTTTGCTAATCGCTTATTTCTTTCTAGAATAGTAGACGCAGATCATTTGTGGCCCTCATCATTTTCTGAACCTTCTTCAGGCGAATCTTCTTTACAGGAGCTCAATTACTATTTCATATTGCTTTTTTTCCAAGTTAATTGAAATTGTACTCATTAATTAAGTGAAACCTGTTCTCTTTTTCTTAGTGGTTGAGAAATCCATGCAGCTACCAGCGTTGGAAACAAAAATATTCGCAGGTAATTACACCAGACGCCCAGTCAGGAGACAAATGGTCAGGCGCAGAAGGATTCACCCAGACAAAGCTCATCTATATCAAAAGAGGACTTCTGTGAATTAATGATACCTTTTGATTTTTAAAGCACCAGACAACTATCACTTTAGGGTTTAACCTCTTGCACTTGTACGGGCATTGTTGAAACATCCCTAGACATTTTAGCTCTTTGGTTTAGCCCAGATTAACACACAGTTTATCATTCCAAAGCTAAAACAGTTTGGGGTTTATATATGAAAAATGTATAACATGTTTCCTCTTCAACTCAGAAAGACAATTAGAATTGAAATACTGAACAAGAAGAAATATTATTGTTAATATATTTACATATATAAGCCCCATAGTGAGATATTGGCCTTAATTTACTAAGGAAGTATAGACTGTTTATTTAGAAAATAATGTTTTCTGATTGTCTATTTTCCTTTGCGCATAATTGGGCATTCAAAGTGAATACAACTTACAAGTTTACCTTTTTTTGCCGACATTCACTATGCAATGTCAATTTTAGTAAATCAACCACTTAGTCCTGACTAGGCTATAGGGATACAGCACTATAAATGGGGGAGGGGGGGGGGTTACAGCATTGGTATGTGAATTAAAACAGTTCCATAAGAAAACAAGAGAGTTGTAATTTAACATTCTTCAGTTGGTAAAATAAGTTATCACTTATTTCACATGTGCTAAGTCTATTGAATGGACACTGTGAAGCTATGGTAATTACTGATGTTATAAAGCAGGTCTTAATAGTTTTTCTTTATTTTTTTGGGGTGAAATTAAATGATTTGTTACACACACTGTAAATTAGTACAATACATTGAAAAAGACCATGAAGCATCTGAGAAGTTTCTGCACAGTTTTTAACACTGAGGGTCGTTTTCACTATCTTTTGAGAAGATTAGCTGTAAACCAGTATTCATATAGTTAGGCTTACTGAGGGGTAATGGGGAATTGTTACTTCAAATTTGTTCTTCATCTCAAGAATGTATTCCCAAGTCATGGAAAATGTTTTAGCAAGCAAAGCACACATGTGAGTCCACAGCTTGTTTCTAAAATATTTCATTAAAATGATTCATGGATCTGTTTTTGCTTTTCATTTGTAATACAGTCCCAAACAGATGCAAACTTAATAAAAAAATAAACTAAAGCACATGTGAGTGTACACTACTTGGGACACATGAACTTTTGCATGAGGGAAAAGGTAATGACCAAGCCAGCATCGTGGTACAGGGAGCTCGATTCATATGGTACGGGCCAAGTACATCAGGTGACACGCATTGAGAAATAGTGCTAATACTCAGAAAAAACTCTTGTCCATTTTTCACTGTATTTGTTGTAGCTAAATTATATTTTTTTGGCTATAACTAAAATTAAAAAGGTAAAAACATTTGTTAAAACAGCAGTTACTGTTTTCTTCTTATTTTTCTTATTTCTTGTTACTCATATATTATCTGTCTATATGTATTTAGATAGATAGATAGATAGATAGATAGATAGATAGATAGATAGATAGATAGATAGATAGATAGATAGATAGATAGATAGATAGATAGATAGATAGATAGATAGATAGATAGATAGATATATAGATAGATAATATATATATAAATAATAAGTAATAAGAAAAATATATATATACTTTTGATATAAACTATAAATTAGTACAATGGCATAACAACTTGTCAGCAAAGGATCATGAAATGTGCCAAATACTTTCACCCTTTTTTTTCCTCATTTTTCACCATATACAGAGTCTGAGCTACTGTGCACACTGTCATTAGTTTCAGCCAAAGACACATTATGAATGACCCTATGGCTGGATTCACACCTATGCAGTTTTAGTGCTTTTTGCATTTTGCAGATTTGCACTAGAGTCCATTTAACATGGTTTCCTATGGGTTCAAACCTACAAAATGCAAAAAGCACTAAAAATGCATAGGTGTGAATCCAGCCTTAGGCTCGAGACTCAAAGCTTTAAGAATTCCACTGGCAACAGACAGTTGTAGAGTTGCCTAGTACTGTATGTCTACAAATACAATATATATGTATGTATATATATATATATATATATATATATATATATATATAGTATCTCACAAAAGTGAGTACACCCCTCACATTTTTGAAAATATTTTATTATATCTTTTCATGTGAGTAGTAAGTGCCGGTTCACACTTAGACGGCACGACTTCAGGGGCGACTCCGCAAGGCCTCATAAAGACGACTTCAGAGGCGACCTGCAAAATGACCTCTATATAGAAGTCAATGCAGGTCGCCCTAAGCCGCCCCCGAAGTCGTACAAGAACCTTTTTCTAAGTCGGAGCGACTTGCATCGATCCTATTAGAACGGTTCTATTGCATAGAATGGGACGTGACTCATCAGGCGGCTGAGCCGCCTGACGAGTCGCCCCAGTGTGAACCGGCTCTGAGTGTGCAGCTTGTATAGCAGTGTACATTTTCTGTCCCCTCAAAATAACTTAACACACAACCATTAATGTCTAAACCGCTGGTAACAAAAGTGAGTACACCCCTAAGTCCAGCACTGCCTTAACCCTCTTGGGCATGGAGTTCACCAGAGTTTCACAGGTTGTCACTGGAGTCCTCTTCCACTTCTCCATGATGACATCATGGAGCTGGTGGATGTTAGAGACCTTGCGCTCCTCCACCTTCCATTTGAGGACGCCCCACAGATGATCAATAGGGTTTAGGTCTGGAGACATGCTTGGCCAGTCCACCAAGTTTACCCTCAGCTTCTTTAGCAAGGCAGTGGTCATCTTGGAGGTGTGTTTGGGGTTGTTATCATGTTGGAATACTGCCCTGTGGCCCAATGTCCGAAGAGAGAGGATCATACTCTGCTTCAGTATGTCACAGAACAAGTTGACATTCATGGTTCTTTAAATGAGCTGTAGCTCCCCAGTACCGGCAGCACTCATGCAGCCCCAGACCATGACACTCCCACCATCATGCTTGACTGTAGGCAAGACCCACTTGTCTTTGTATTCCTCACCTGGTTGCCGCCACACATGCTTGACACCATTTGAACCAAATAAGTTTATCTTGGTCTCATTAGACCAAAGGACATGATTCCAGTAATCCATGTCCTTAGTCTGTTTGTCTTCAGAAAACAGTTTGTGGGCTTTCTTGTGCATCATCTTTAGAAGAGGCTTCCCTCTGGGATGTCAGCCATGCAGACCAATTTGATGAAGTGTGCCTCGTATGGCACTGACAGGCTGATCCTCCACCCCTTCAACCTCTACAGCAATGCTGGCAACATATGTCTATTTCTCAAAGACAACCTCTGGATATGATGCTGAGCATGTGCACTTAACTTCTTTGTTTCCATGGTGAAGCCTGTCCTAAATGGAACATGTCCTGTTAAACCGCTGTATGCTCTTGGTCACTGTGCTGCTTTCAGTTTCAGGGTCTTTGCAAATCTTCTTATAGGCCATCTTTATGTAGAGCAACAATTCTTTTTTTCAGATCCTCTGAGAGTTCTGTGCCATGAGGTGCCATGTTAAACTTCCAGTGACCAGTATGAGGGAGTGAGAGCGATAACACCAAATTCAACATGCCCGCTCCCCATTCACACCTGAGACCTTATAAAACAAATGAGTCACATGACACCAGGGAGGGAAAATGGCTAATTGGGCCCAATTTGGACATTTTCACTTAGGGGTATACTCACTTTTGTTACTAGCGGTTTAGACATTAATGGCTGTGTGTTGAGTTATTTTGAGGGGACAGCACATTTTCACTGTTATACAAGCTGTACACTCACTACTTTACATTGTAGCAAAGTGTAATTTCTTCAGTGTTGTCACATGAAAAGATATAATACAATTTTTACAAAAATGTGAGGTGTGTACTCACTTTTGATAGATACTGTATATATTTATATGTATATGTGTATTTGTATATATATATATATATATATATATATATATATATATATATATACACTATGTATGAGTGTATGTTAGTGTTGTCATTGACCATTGTGTATGATGTTTCTTTGTTTTTGGTATTGTTTTCCCATCTTCATTAATTAATCATTGTCTTGCATTGTCTTTTTCTCCTGCATTGTATTATATGTTTTATCCTATATAACAATATATACAGTATATACTGTATATACAAATGTATACAGTATATATACAGTATATATTTTAGAATTTTTGTGTGTGTCTTCAAATACTATATATATATATATATTTAATATATATATATAGAGACATATATAGATGTTGATATCTATATATATGAGTGTATTTTATTCTTGTCATTGACCATTATGTATGATGTCTCTTTGTTTTTGGTATTGTTTTCCATCTTCATCATGTGTGATTGTGCGTCTCTTGTTGTGCTTCAGCTTTGTTATAGGAGATTTTGTTTCCTTGATGATAGTTTTATATTCCAGTCCTGCTTTGTCATATGTGCCTTTTAGTTTGCTGTTTCTGTTTGTTATTGGTCTAATATAATTCTTGCTGGTGCCAGCCTGAGTAACATTCTGATAGCTCAGATGTTTGCCAGAAAAGCTATTGTAGCAGCCTAATTTGATGCTTCCTCAAATAGTGCCAACACTTTACAGAGTGCATGGAACCTGCATGGGTCACATTACCTTCTGCTCTCTGAAGGAGATCACAATTTAAAACTGAAGCCATTAAAAGAAAAAAACATTATTTACAGCTTCAGCAAGCTAACATACATGTAATGATGAATGTCCTCTGTCATGCAGGTAGAAGTATCCTGTAGAAATCTTCTCTGCAGGGATACCCCACCCTCTTCCCGTCTCTTAACTTCCAGTGCTACAGGAGTCAATAGCAGAAGACCCATTCTGTGAAGCTGTTGTGAAAAAGTTCCTGATGAGGACCCAACACTTCCACCCTCCTCCACCATTAAGAAACGTTTAATAATTACTTTTCTTGCCTGTAATATGATCTGTGAATGAAGGAGTGGATCCTGTGACTCATCAGACTCTCCTCCATTCACAAATCATGTTACAGGCAGCAAAACAATAATATAACGTTTCTCTGTGGAGGAGGAGAGAGGAGGGGAGGTGTCCTCATCATCAGGATTTTGTTTACAGCAGCTTCAAGCAGACCTGAAATTATTAATTATGGCAGCGATGGAAGTTAAGAGACAGGAAGAAGACAGGACATCCCTGCAAAGAAGATTTCTACTGGTTCCAGCTGACTGCATGAGATGGCTCAATTTTCATTAGAAATTGACTCAGATACTATCCCAGGTGGTGAATAAGCTTACTAAAACTATATTTGGCTATACTTCCACCTTTAATATTCATACCAAGGTCACATGCATGGGGCAAAATAGGAAAGAACCAATGAACCTACCATTATGTTTTGGATTGTTAGAAGACACTGGAACAATCAACCCATCCAAACACAGGGAAAACCTTCTAAGTGTATACAGATGTTATCCCAGGTAGTATTGCCATTTAGGAATGAAAAGTGCAAGGCAAGAGTACTAACCACAGTCATTTTGTGCTCTTAATTGCCAGTATTGGGTTGACATGACATTAAAATCAATACATATGCAATTTAGCTTTATGAAGCTTAACGAATACAGATTGAATCTCTGTGCAACTCTGCTCATAAGCCAGTACCAATATTAAGAGATGTACAGTCTTTTCTGCTTCCTTTCCATGCTTCGGCACATCCTTGCTGTATTGCTATTGGTAGTACTGTAGCCTTTCTTAGGACACTGTATTCTGGCAAAGTTATTTGAAATGGCGTTCCACAATCATTTTTTATGGACCTTTAAACCTCTGGTCCCTTAATAGACCATTAATACATGTTTTCACTTATTAACCATAAAAATACACCTTTCTGTATCATATGTTCCGACAAAATCCTTGTAGGAACTGAACATCTTTTGCAGGCACCCACTTCTATCAAAGACAGGCTAGCCACCTCTTAAATTAAAAAAAATTATGTTAAGAATAAATAATTCATAGAAACATAAATATAAGTACGGAAACTTGTTATGAGGCGCATGCATTTTTCTGTCCTGGATGGTGTATAGAGATGCATAAATGGAAATGCATACCAATTGTACTTTGTACAAGGTAACATGCAGTAGATTATAGAAGAGAAAGTAAGGCCTGCTTAATTTCTGGTCCATCGTGTGTTTCATCAGTGGTACATCATTTATTATCATGTAAAGCTCTTGAGTATGCAAAAAGTATCTCTGGAGCTTACTTACATAAACCGGAGGACAGAAAAGCATTTGAAACCTTATGCCTTGTACACACGATCGGGTTTCTCAGCGGTCAATAGACCGCCGGGAAACCTGAGGGGAAAACCGAGAACCGGATCGGTGACTTTTCCCCATGTACACACGGCCGGGTTTCCCAACAGGAAAACTGCCTGAGAGCTTTGATCGTTAAAACCGACCGCGTGTATGCTCCACAGCAGTGTTTCCCCATAGGAAAACTGCGGGGCAAAAAACGCTGCGATTCGCGACGGGAAAAAATAGAACATGTTCCAAATTTATTCCCGCAGTTTTTCTGTCGGGAAAACTGCTAGGGAGCATACACACGGCCGGTTTTCCCGACCAAAAGAAAACATAACAGTTTTCCCATCGGGAAAACCGGTCGTGTGTACGAGGCATTACACTTAATGTCAGTTTCTGTTCTTGTTTTGTAAGTCAAACCAGTTGCCTCTTTACCATTTATAAAATTTGGTGAGACTCAGTAGGAAAAGATATCACAAAAATCTAATAAAAAAAAACTGGGGTCCAGAAGAAATTGAAAATGGGGATACTAGTCCCCTATAAATACCACCACAAGTGCACTGATTTACCACTTGGGGTCCTAAGGTGCAGTGCCCATAGCCCAACAACGCTAGAGTAAAAAATTCAGGGACTAAAAAATATCTGAAAACAGTGGTTACCTTCTAGGGACCAAGAGGTTTAACTTGAAACAGTTTATTGATAATAGTACAGGAATTAATGCATCATTCTTTAGGCCGTGTACACACGATCAGTCCATCCGATGAGAACGGTCCGAAGGACCGTTCTCATTAGTTAACCGATGAAGCTGACTGATTGTCTGATGTGCCTACATACCATCAGTTAAAAAAACAATCGAGTCCAACGCGGTGACGTAAAACACAATGACGTGCTGAGAAAAATGAAGTTCAATGCTTCCAAGCATGTGTCAACTTGATTCTGAGCATGCACAGGTTTTTAACCGATGCTTTTGCATACTAACCGTCGGTTTTGACCTATTGGTTAGGCGTCCATCGGTTAAATTTTAAAGCAAGTTCTAACATTTTTGACCGAAGGATAACTGACCGATGGGGCCCACACACCATCGGTTTGGACCGATGAAACGGTCCTTCAGTCCGTTTCCATCGGTTTTGACCGACCGTGTGTACGCAGCCTTAGAGTTTGATACATTAATCTTGTACTATTTTCAATAAACTGTTTCAAATTAAACCACTTGGTCTTTAGAAAGTAACTACTGTTTTGAAACCTTTTTAGCATCTGAATGTTTTACTATTTCAATCAGAAAAGATCCAGATTTATTTTCTGGTTATGTTTATCCGAGTCTACTTCCTTTTGGCTGCAGGCACAGTAAAGACACCATACATTTTTTTTTTTTTTTTACCCAGCCCAATGCATAAACTCTAGAAAATACATTTCAGAAAGTGATGGTTTGAAACTATAAATAGTGCATCTTTATTGGGAAAAGATTAATATCTAAAACACTAATTGAAAATAAATACATAAATACATTATTGTGAACAGTTCCATTTAGCAATTAATATAGTAATGCACATCATGCTGCAGTAAAAGTCCAAGTATAGCCCCAAAAAAACTTTTTCTTTTAGAGGGGAAGGTTTGGAACCCTTGTCAGTTATTTCTTGCTGTTTCCCAATTCACATGATTTGCCTACACTTCCTGTCCCAGAGGTGGGAAGTCTATTTGATGCAGACGCAGACAGCAATAATGCATAGAATTAGAATAAAATAGTTGACCAATATGTGATTGGAGTGAAATAGAGATAGAGATTTAATCTACAAATCTGCATATCTAATACAATATTGGGAATTGTAAAATTATTATAAGGTAAACTATAATTAATCAAATTGTGAGTTCCTGAAAATAGGAAATAGTTTCCCTTAAATACAATTTGGAAATTTAAAGTAGAACTATAGGCAAAACTGTGGATAGAGTAAGGGAGGGTTATGATCCCTGTAAAACAATGTTTTCGCCATCTGTGTCCCATTGCGGAAATTTCTCTTCACTTCCTTCCCCATAGCTAAACAGGAAAAGGAAATCCCTGCAAATTAAGGGAATTCCTTGAAGACCCCCAGGTCACTAGAACTAGTGTCCCCATTGCAAGATTTCCCCTCTATTACTTTTCTGGGGACAACCCAAATTATGGGATTTTCTTTTACTGTCACTTTCAATGAAAATGGTAAACAGGACCAATAGAGAGAGTGAACCTCCTTAACGGGGGCACAGACAGCAATAAAAACTGACAGGGGTTCTAATTTGTCTCCACAAAAAAAGGTTTTGACATTATTTATATGTTAGGTTCGAAGTGTAGGCATATTGGATGTCTTGATCAAAGGAGTCTTGTTATTTTTAGTAGTCAGATTTTTTTTCTTTAATTTCCCTCTACTGCACTAGAGACATCAGCAATAAAAATTGTTCTTCTGTTAGATATTATTATAATAACAGAGAAGTAGAGTGTGTAATCTATTGCAATAAACTGCACAATAAAGGTACAAAGTATTTATTTAATTTGCCCAAAAGTAACCCCACAATTCATCCTCCAGCCACCTGGTTTAGGTATACTGATATGTACTATAAATGAATGAGTTAAACAACCTGTAAACTTTGACTCTTTGTTTTCTCATTCATACATTTACAAAATACTCTAGTAGAAAAAAATGATGTTAGTATTTTAAAAAGACGTGCATAAAAACCCTTTACTTGGGTGAATGTACAAGGTAAAGTGCTTGCAAAACAAAAGTCTTGGTGACCCTAACAGAAATCCAGCACTATCCTGCACCTGTGCAATCTGCAGTCTTATCCCAAGCACTGTTACCATCCCTGCCTCGTTCAGCTCTGTGAACTACAGAAACCCCCCCCTCTATGATATGGAAATGAGAAGGGAAGATGTTCTGTAGTCCTGTAATAGGGTGACAATTCTGCTCCCTCATAGGTACAGTACAGTGAGTAAGTTAGGTGAAACATAATAGAAGAAAAAAAATATTGCAGTCACCACATCTAGGCACCAGTAGCCTGTCTATTACGTTTTTGTTCTTAGGTGTAGACACACTTAAATGCCACTATTTTAAGAATTAAATACATGTGGAGAAAATGAAAGCAATTGCCATATACCATAGCATTTCTCCTTCCATTTTTATTGTATTCTTAAAAAGCTGCTTATAAGGCGTACATAAGCCTCCAGCTATAAATACACAACAGATGCAAGCCTTCTATTGTTTTACCCAGAATTCCATAATGAAGGCTTTAGGATCTAATTTAATCTTTTGTAGGGTTCTAAAGTACAAGGCTGAATGACTTCAGATTTCCAGATGATTACACATCTGTGTCAGATTAAACCTAAACATTTGGTTTATTAAGCATAAAGATGGCTGCGGCACAATTCATTTGAATTTACCCAGAATTCCCTGGGGGAGTGGCTTCAATAGCTATTTCCTATTTAGGGCTTTGGATACACATGACGGATGCTAAGATAACAAGCAGAGGTCTATAAATGCAATGCAGATTAAATAAAAAATAAAAAAAGAAAGAAACGGAGCAACCAATCAGCGTGGGAAACGCACCAAATGGGGCTGATGTCATTTCAGCCTGATCTAAGTACATATGGTTTTAATTTCAATTTGATATATGGCCAGCTACGTCTTGACATTTAGTGGATCGCGTCCAATATACATGCATTTGGAGCTTATCAAGATATCTCAAGTGGTGCGTGAGAAACCTGACTTTTTTTAAGCCTACACATGTGGCGTAATAAAGAATAGAGGGGGGCGGAAATTTTCAAGTGGAGGAGATTCTATTTGAAGTTCCAAAATAGCACTAACTCACTTAAAGTGTATGCTCGGCTGCAAATAAAAAGTACTTGCATCAAAAGTACAGTTCTTTTTAAACAATGCTTTTATATTTTACTTTCATGCAAGTGAACTGGAACTTTTATGGTCATCCTGCCAGTCTCCTATGCCCTGTGCAGCTTCAACCTCTTATCTGTCAATGTTATCCACTGGTTCAAGCCTGTGGTAGTGATGGCAGACATGTGCATTTCATTTCTCATAATAAAGAGCAGGACACCATGCAAAAGCACAATATGACTTCAGTCCCGTAATCAGTCTCTAGCATCAGTGGCTGACATGCCCATAATCCAGCCCTTCCTTGTACTGTTTGACAGCAACTCCTGTACGGGGCTTGCTGTCTCCTACTATCCTCAGAAACTGCTGATTGTGAAACGCGGCAAGTTGACTGATTTACAAAAGCTATTTAAAGATGTATTTAGCAAGTTTGTGACATCATTGCATTACAGGGATTGAATTTAAAACATTTACAGTGGAATCTTGGTTTACGAGTAACGCAGTTTACGAGCGCTATAAAAGACGAGCAACTTCTTTTTTTAAATCCTGACTTGGTTTGCGAGTGTCGTCTCGCAAAATGAGCAGGATTCAAGCCTCTGCGGTGTGCAGTACCACATTTAGACAGTGGTGCAGTGACATTCGGAACGGTTCGGAGCCGTTCGGAAATTGTCGGGAACACTCGAGCCTTTCCGCGTTCAGCCAAGATGTCTCTGAGTATTTCCGGGTCTCTCCCGGGCCCCTCCCCCCACCTTTGGTCACATGCGGTATTGCATGCAATAGACGTCAATGCGGAACAAATTATCTTTGTTTCCATTGACTTCTATGGGGGAAACTTGCTTTGATATGCCAGTGCTTTGGACTACAAGCATTCTCCTGGGACGGATTATGCTGGTAATCCAAGGTTCCACTGTATTCGATTAAATGAATGTGTTGTGCTAAATAAAAAGGCTTGACATATTAATGATCCAAATAATATCTTATAATAGTTGAATACACAATCAAGGTACTTAAAACTGGCAAGCCTTTTATGTTGTAACAATTTTATTTTTTTTATGTATTCCAGTTTTATGTACATCATTTTTTACGTCATTCAGTTCTGCAGATTGGCACTTCTGCCCTGACAATACAATTAAACAATAAAAAAAATTAAGTTTCAAGGTTATTATTACATGGTGACTGTTTTCCTTTAACTTTGGATCTTTTCATTTGCACCAAAATGCAGCTGACTAGCATTAATTAGATATGTTAGTGTCATTTTCAAGGGTCTACAAGTCACTACGGGGAATTGATTTCCCTGTGATTCATGCAGCAACATTAACCACATAGTTTGGACTAGTTACAGAAATAAAAAGTTCACAGAAAGGATAAAAAGATAAAAGCATCTTTAAAAGTTTAGCAGTATGATATGCACAACCAGACCTGCAAATAATGCGGATTACATGTGTATCTTCTAAAATCATTTGTTTCTTCTTACTAAAATGTTGTTTCTTTTGCCTAGTGGGCTCAGAGGCATGTAAGCTGCAGAAGGATGAAGGCACCTGCAGGGAGTTCATCTTACAATGGCACTATGATACAGAAACCAAGACCTGCGCCCGATTCTGGTACGGTGGCTGCGGAGGAAATGAGAACAGGTTCAGCACACAGAAAGAATGTGAAAAGATTTGTATTACAGGTGAGTAATTAAAACATGCAGATGAGAATCATACAGAATTTTTTTTAGGAGGAAGCAGATATAGTCAATGTAAATGTTAATTATATTTACTTGTACTATTAAACAATATAAAAAGTTATGGGGCTAAGACACATTTGAATTGTAACTTGGGCATATAAAGTGTAACTAAAGGCAAAACTTTTTTTAGTTCTGGATAAAGTAGAGTAGGGCTTAGGACATCTGTTAAATTGTTATTGTTACCTCTTGACCCATTAGGAAGGTTGACACTCTCTATTTATCCTGTTTGCCATTTTCATCAAAAGTAAAAATAAAAGAAAATCCCACATTTTGGGTTGTCCCCAAAACAGTAATAGAGAGGAAATTTCCAACGGAAACACTAGTTCTGATGACCCGGAGGGCCCCAATGGATTCCCCTAATTCCCAGGGATTTCCTCCCGATTCCTAATTTGGCTAAGGGACAGAACGTGAAAATAAATCTCCCCAATAGGACAAAGATGGAAAAAAAACCTGATAGGGGTTATAACCCTTCTTTTCTCTTTCCAAAAGAAAAAAACGTTTTGCCTATAGTTCTACTTAAATATTTAGCATGTGTTCATCACCATATGGGCATAGAAGGAAACATCAGAGAATACTGAAACACCAAGACATTGAAATAAAAGAATGTATTTGCTCAAACAAGGAACTTAAATGTATTTTTTTATATCTACAGGAAAGTGTGTAATGATATCTTATAGATTATGAGCTGAAACCATTAAAAATTGCACTTAGAATTTGGAATTCTATAACATATCCTAGCATTCCAATTTAATCAGCTTGAATAGTACTGGTTTTAAAGTCTGGTTTTAAACTTTAGTTAAAAAATGTTTTAAAAATTAGCACAAGGGTCAATGCAATGTGTCCCTTGTGCTCCTGGCTTCCGATAGTTGAAATCTCCTATCCTCTGATCCCGCCCTACCCCGCCATTATAATCTTCTGGTGCCATAGAGGTTTTTAGAGAAAAAAACATGTCATAGGCACTCATCAAGAGTGTTGACTATGCTTGCGCTTTCCGTCCACCTCTTCTATTCAAAGAAGCTGTACTATGGCTTCCATAAACATAAAAATATCTATGAATGGAGGATGGGAGGAGGAATGAAAAGGCTGCCTCCTCCACTCATAGATAGCTTTCCATTCAGTCCAATAGCTTTTCACTTAATCCAATACTAAAGATTGGTTGAATCCCTGTCAAGTTTTTTGCTACCTGTGTCTCACCGTGGAAATTTCCCTTTATGTACTTCATGATCTGAAAACACAACAGGCACAATCTCTCCTAAGTATGGTAGATTCGCTCTTAAGCACTTGACACCAGAACAGATGTCCCGACAAGAATGTAGTGCACTCCTAGGGACTTTTTTTTTTTTTTTTTATTGAGGGTAATAACTTGGATAGGGGTGGGAGGTTATGGGATGCCCATTTGACTTCAACAATAACTTCAGGGACGACTCTTCCTATATACAGTCTCTATATACAGCACCTCTTCTTTCTCCAGTTTACACTTGCTTGCAGCACTTAGCCAGAACACTGTGAATACCTGACAGTCACTCAGTCAGATAAAGCAATGGCCCATTAGAGGCAGGAACCCAAGGCCCCTTAATTGTTTAGCAGAATTTCAGTGTCCAGCTTGCATCACTCCTGTAGCTGTTTATCCCAGCACCACCTCTTCAGGCACTGCCAGACCACCTGGCTGCAGCTGTCCTGTTCACTAGCAGTCCAGGCTAACTTCCCCCACAGTCCTCCAGACTGACACGCACCAGCCTACCCAACTGATTCTCAGGAGATCTTCCAGACTTGCTGATCTGCTCCCGCTGTCCTCTCTCCTTGCTCCCGTGCCTCAAGAAAGGGTTTCCTCTGTGTGTTTTGGTCGGAATCTTCCAAAACCTGGGCCCCAGGTCTGAGGTCACCCCCCCAGACTAGGGGGCACCCTCAAGGTCCACCGACAGCCTCCTCAGCCTCCATCTCCATCTTCCACCGACTACCCCCCCCCTGGCATGATTTATTATTATTATACAGTATTTATATAGCGCCAACCGTTTGTGCAGAGCTTTACAATATGAGGGCAGACAGTACAGGTACAATACACTTGATACAAGAGGAATTATAGGGCCCTGCTCCTTAGAGTTTACAATCTAGGAGGGAGGGTCAAGTGATACAAAAAGGTAATAACTGTGGGGGATAATCTGATGGATAAAATAAAAGTACAGTTGTTAGGTGAGGGCAGTTTTTAGGTGTGGACTCATGCCTATTAGTGAGATGGCCAGCCCTCTGCCAGTCCTTTACTGGGGATTGGCTGAGGCCCTCCAAAATATTCCAAGCAGCCCCTCCTAAGCTCCACCTACTATGTCTAGAACATTCTCCAATGTCCCAGAGAACAGGGTGAGGTACCAGAGAAGCTGCTAGGATCAGTCAACCAACCCTAAATCAATACATCCTTACCCAGATTACACAGCTCAGGCTTAACCTGTCCTAACAGACCTACACTGACAAACCTAAACTAACTCTCTAGAGGGTGCTACATGAAGATTTCTCCTTACCTCATATTGTGGTGACAACTGTAAAATGTTGCACTTTCCATTACATTTAGTGCTGGCGGTCACCAGGACAAATGCAAATGATGAATCTCCCCAGCGGTGACACAGACAGCAATAAAAACCTGACAGGGGTTCTGAACCTTCCTTCAAAAACAAAAAAAGAACTCTTTGCTTTAGATACACTTTATTGTAAATATTTAGCTAGCACCAACAACACTTCAAAACACTCCCTTTATTTTTTATTGCTGAACTTTGTACAAATAAATTTACTTTATTTCCCATATTTCATTCACAGCACCTCTGAATCCCGGAGTAGTCTCAGCAATTGGAACATAATGGAGCCCAACTCTTACCACTCAAGAGGAGACAACCCAGGATGCACTGCCCTTCCTCTCACCCTCCCCCCTTGCTAGCCTGCCCCACCTCAAGTGGAAGGGAGACTTACAAGGTTAATCAATATGGTGCTATTTCTTCTGTGGACTTGCTGCAGGTTGTGCCAAGAAAAGCATTAACCCTTTCATTGCTGTAGCAATCCCAAGTGACACAAGCCCCACGATTACGGCCTGGAGGCCAATTCTGTTCACTACAGTTCTGAAAGGGTTTCTTGACACTTTGGACTCCCATACATTAAAAGCTGGTGCTTGTCAGGTTATGTTTTTAGTGTCAGAGGTCCCAGCACTAGAGTCTACTCCAGAGGGATGCTGACCCACTTAGTAACACCTGCTTCATCCCAGTCCTCCCTTCTTATATTTCCACTATCCAGTAGATTTGTAATCCCTTATCTGCCGTAGAGCTATTCATTACTATTCAGCACCTCTGACAACTAACTGTGAGTCCATGTATGCAACAGTTACCAATACGGCTATGATGCTAAGCCCCACATTCCATTTTCAAGAAGGGCACTGCAGATACTTGTGTCATAATTTCTTGAGCAGCAGGTCCCTCGGGAAGTGACAGATACTAACCCTTTTCTCCGCTATCAGGAGCCTGTAAAGTATTGCAAAGCAGAGTTTTCCAGGCCCCGCTGGCTGCACATGGGTTAAAAGCTTTAGGTTTTACCACTTAAGCTGCAATTATTGCAGTCTGAGCAGAAGAATACAATATTTTTTGGATCTTATTGTTATTTGTGTTTATAAACTTTGGGGTTGGGAAATTTGGGTATAAATTTGGGAGCGGGGCTTTTCTTGTCTTTGGTATGTTTTTATTTTTTATTTTTTTAAAGAAGGGAGAGGATACAAAGATTGTCTAATAAAGAATGAAGAGGTGTTTAACACTTTGTGTCATTATTTCTTGTTAAGTGATTGTCCTTTAATCCTTTTTTGATGGCGTGTAAGGATTCAGAGATTTTCATCTAATGCCTCATACACACGACCAGTTTTCCCGTCAGCTTTTGGCCAGGAAAACTGTCCGTGTGTATGCTCCATGGCAGTTTTCCCGACAGGAAAACCGCCGGGAATCGCGGCAGGAAAAATGAGAACATGTTATCTTTTTTTCTGCCGCAATTTCCGGCGGTCTTTTTCCCGGCAGTTTTCCTATGGGAAACACTGCGGTGAAGCATACACATGACCGGGATTCCTGACCAAAACTCTCACTGCAGTTTTCCCGATGGTCAAACCTCTGGTGTGTACAGGGGGAAAGTTACCGAGCAGGTTCTCAGTTTTCCCCCCGGGATTCCATTATTTACAGCCGGGAATCCCGATCTTGTGTACGGGGCATAATGCTTTTATCCTTTTTCTCCTCTATAGTAGAGGAATTTTCTAAAGCTACTAGTAAGCATCTGCTACCTAAGACCACCATGCAATTATATACTGTAAGATTTAATCCCCAAATGCAAATGTTAGTTATAAAAATTCTTGGGTGTTGATTCACTAAAAGCACATCGTTTTTTTACTTCCCATGGGGATTTTCTCCAGAGCTTAGTGAATGTGGTGACATTTCACATTGTAAAGAATACACAATCACACGCAAGGAAATAAAAAATAAAAAAACAGCATTTTTGCTTGCACATGATTGGAAGATGAAAATAGCAGCACTTTACCACATTGACTAAGCCCTGGGGAAAATCCCTTTGCAATGTGCAACATCCCTTGCAAAGTAAACACCCCAGTTGCCTTTAGTAAATAAATCCCCTGGAGAAATAAAAACTGGTAGGGAAGCTTCAAGCAATGTTCCCTGGGAATTGTACGCAAATAACCATGCCCAAAAGGAAAAAGGATTGCTGGTAAATGCTGCATTAGCATGAAAGGCCTTTACAGTGACCTGAACATACAGTACTTGCAGCATTTTACATTGACCATTCATTGACCATTCAATAACCAAATCCTGGAGCGTTGGGAGCAGGCAAAATGTTGGCACATCATTGCAATGACAGAGCTTGCCTTTCCACCACACATTCCTCTTGGACAGTTAGGCATCTCATCAAAGTGATCAGCCAGCAGGAATGTATGGTGGAAAGATACAGCAGGCAAGCTCAGACACTACTGGAAAGCGTTGGAGCTTTGCTGATCAGAGCATCCCAGGATTCAGTTGTACAAAGAGAATCTAGAGGTGTCACAGGTATCTCCATACTGCTCTTGGTGCCTACACTTTCTTACTGTTAACAACTTTATTTTTTAATAAATTTACACTTTATTCATTTTATTTTATTTATTTATCTACTACAGGTACTTATATAGCACCGTCAATCTACACAGTGCTTTACACATATATTGTAAATTCACATTGAATTCTTATACACTCAATATTTAAAGGCCAGTTCATCCAAAAGTGACATTATAGTTATAGCTGTAGCCTCCTAGGCTACATTTATAATACACCTTTCAAATATATTTATAATATTATTAAAAATAAATTCAGGGTTAAAAAATCTGGTAGGATGCATTCTGTGGCCTGTTGTTTGGTGTTGAATCCAATGCCCATGCACACTTACAACACTCTCCACTTCATTCAGCAAAGCTTATGAGCGGCTGCTAATACTTATGTGAATGTAACCACGTGGAACAAAGCCCGAGTCTGGGTTGCTAAAGGCTGATAATATGCAAGTACATGTACATATAAACCCCCTATCCATTAATATACTTCAGCAGCCAATGTGACTTTCACTAAACATTTATTGGTGATAATTGTTAAATCAACCACTGTCATTTAAAACATATGCACCAGGAAGAATCACTTGCAGCGAATGTTTGGTGACTGTCAGTTTCACTGCTTTAAAAAATGTGACCCTTAAGGCTACATTTCAATAGCCGCATATGTGCATCGAGGGGCAAGTTACATTCCAATACTGACCCTGGATGCAGCCAATTAGCCAGATTCACGTAGATGGCCGCAACTTTAAGGCGGCGTAGCTTAAGGCATTTAAGCTACGCCGCCGTAAGTTAGCGAGGCAAGTACATGATTCTCAAAGTACTTGCCTGCTAAGATACGGTGGCGTAGCCTAAAGCGGGCAGGCGTAATGGCGCCTAATTCAAATTTAGCTAAGGGGGTAAGGGGGCGTGTTTTATGTTAATGGGCTTGACCTGACGATTTTGACGTTTTTTTTAACTGCGCATGCGCCGTGCCCCTACATTTCCCAGTGTGCATTGCGGCTACGTCCGCCGCACGGGCCTATTGATTTTGATGTGGACGTAAGCAACGTAAATCCCTATTCACGGACGACTTACGCAAACGACGTAAAATTTTCGAATTTCGACGCGGGAACGGCAGCCATACTTAACATTACTATTCCATCTATTTGATGGAATAACTTTAGGCGGCCTATCTCTTACGTAAACGGCGTAAATGTACTGCGGCGGCCGGGCGTACATTCGTGAATAGGCGTATCTACTGATTTGCATATTCTACGCCGACCGCAATGGAAGCGCCACCTAGCGGCCAGCAGAAATATTGCAACCTAAGATAGGACGGCGCAAGCCGTCGTATCTTAGATATGTTTAAGCGTATCTCTGTTTGAGAATACACTTATATACACTTATATACACTTGAGAATACACTTATATATATTTATAGGTCGGCGCAGATTCTGAGTTACTCTTTACTCTTACTGAATCTAGCTAAATGTGTACTCAGGGTCGGCATTTCTATAGAGCTTAGGCTGCACACAAACTGGCCCCAGGTAAACAGTAAGGCCTCGTACACACGATAGGTTAAACAGAGGACAACGGTTTGATGGACAGTTTTCATCGGTCAAACCTGATCGTGTGTGGGCCCCATAGGTTATTTAACCATCGGTTAAAAAAAAGCCAACTTGCTTTAAATTTAACTAAAAATCCACACATGCTCAGAATCAAGTCGACGCATGCTTGGAAGCATTGAACTTCGTTTTTTTCAGCACGTCGTTGTGTTTTACGTCACCGCGTTCTGACACGATCGTTTTTTTAACCGATGGTGTGTAGGCGCGACGGACCATCAGTCAGCTTTATCGGTTAACCGATGAAAACGGTCCATCGGGCCATTCTCATCGGATGGACTGATCGTGTGTACGCGGCATAAGAATGAGCTCAAGCATGTTCGTAACGTCACGTGCCCACGCCCGCCAGGAAGCTGACACTCTGTAGTGCTAATCACAGGCAGTGAGACATTTCCCGATCTGTGGCTGCACAGATCGGGAAATGTCTCACTACCTGTGATTAGCACTACGGAGTATCAGCTTTCTGGCGGCCGCAGGCACGTGAAGTTTCGAACACACCTGGAGTGTTGCTACATCCAATGGCAGCTTTTAATGCAGAAAACTAGCCTCACATATTAAGCTATCCGAATGTAGCCTAAAAATACTGGCATGGGGTAAAACGTACACATTTAACTGACTACATATTTAAGTAAGTGAATTCCACATTTGCAGTCACATTTGAGAACCCCCCACTAAATGCTTATTAAAGGTGAAGTCAAGCCTGAGCTCATTTGGCTGGGCTTCTCCTATGGGTCACAGGAGTGCAATTCGTTTTGCACTCCTGTGACCTGTTTTCAGCAGAAAGCTCTCTCCTGATGTCACAGGAATCAGTCCATGCACCGGGTCATCCCAACTTCCAAGTCTGGATCTGCCAGCTGCTTGGACTGATGCTTGTCTCAGCCTCTCAGCGAGCTGCTGAGAGACTGAGACAGCCGTTCCCTACCCCTCCACAGCTTAGCGCTCCAGTGAGCGTGGAGGAGCAGAGAAGAGAGCTGCTGATTGACAGTCAGTAGCTCTCCTCTCAGGGATCGGTGAGAACGGAGCCATCGGCAGTGTTCCGTGGCTAGGTTCTTAGTGCAGAGACACCGGGGGACATATGCAGCATCGGACTGAGGTAAGTCTAAATCTGGCAACAAAAAAAGCTATACTTCTCTTTTAAGTGTTTCCATTCACAGATTACACCAAAAAAAATTGTAAACATTTCTTACCTTTATAGTTGTTTCTACAGAGCAGGGGGTTATATATAGCATGCTATAGAATCAAGCTTCTATTGCTTCGAATAGATGTGAAATAAAAGATATGGAGAGAAACAGAAGAAAGAAAAAAAATTTTCAGTTTTTTTTTAAGTACATTAAGATACAATGAGGCGCCCAGGTTTGTAACCTTTTGGTAGGGCAGACAGTCCTGTACACCAACTTTAAAACTGATAATGAAATCTGTCAGCAGTGTACAGGTCCCCTCATAAACATTACATAGAAAGAAAAAAGAACACATCAGTCATTCAGTCATGGAGATTTCTACAATGAGCATATGAAAGGGTAAGCAGCCGTTTTAAAAACAATTTTTTTAAACTTATAAGGTTTTATCCCAGTTTAGCATCAAAAGTGGAATTGCAAAACTTCATTATACACTACAGTCCAATATGCTTTAATTACAAGGATTTTTCCAGTCTCTGAGGCAAGCAATAGCTGCTTACATCTCTACACACCATCATAGTTGAGACACCAAATAATGTGTAAACAATTATTAACCTTTTCATTAAATATTTGGATTTTTATTTTTCTCCCATCTTCAAATAGTTGTTAGAAAGTCTGGAAGTTTTAGAATAAAACCCACAACTGAAAGAACTTGAAATGGCTCTTCCAAAATTCAGTCTTATTTGCACAGCAATTATTCTGGAAAAGGATAAAAGGCTTCCTTTTGTATCTCTGGATCTAATTAAAGGATCACCACTGGCATTTATAAATCAGCAACCATACTTATTTCTCTTTTATAGAGTGTTTTAATGCTGTTATTAAACTTTTGGCCAGCTGAATAGCAGCTTTAAAAGATGCTTCCTATTTGGGTATCTATCAGGAGTCGCAGCAGGGATGTCTCCTACCTCTACCTGTGCTAGGATGATAAGTCATCACCGAGATCAACAAGCATGGTGACTTTTCTACATTGTTACTTACTGCACTGATATCGTCCTATTTGCAGAACTGCTCTTTAGCGTGAAATACAGACTGAACAGAAGCAAATAGAAATGTAAAATAAAGTTTGCTAAAGTCTTTGAAATAGTAATAGACAATTGTTTTTAAAAGAGAAGTAAAGTTTTTTTTCTCAGTATCATACTTACCTCGGTGGATGCAGCATTGGTCCGATGCTGCATCTGTTCCTCGGCGCCTCCACACTGAGAACCGAGCGATGGAACATTGCGGATGGCTCGGTTCTCACAGCGGCTCGCTGAGAGGCTGAGATGGGTATCAGTTCAGGCACCTTGTGGATCAAGACTTAATTTTCATGATGATGCGGTGCCTGGACTGATTTCTGTGACTTCAGCAGAGAGCTGACTTCACTCTGCTCTGCTGAAAATGGGTCACAGGAGTGCAAAAAGATATGCACTCCTGTGACCCATAGGAGAAGCCCAGCCAAACAAGCTTTGGCTGGACTTCTCCTTTAAGTTTATATTTTATAAATAATAAATAAACAATATACAGTTAAAAAAAATGGTTTAAAAACTAGTAGAACAGGGTCTAGAAAGGAGTCACAGTAAGCACAAGGATGGACAGCGGTGGGTTAAAAATGTATAGTATATCTTTGTTTATAGCTAAACTATCTTATAGTTTTCACTTGGACTGGGTGGAGGCCTCCTCAATTAAGGAAAGAATCACAGGCCATTTTTTTTTTTTTTTTACATTTTGGAATCTTTTGTCCAAACCATACCTGTTTGTATGCAACAGTGTATAATGAA
The DNA here is from genome assembly GCF_905171775.1 of Rana temporaria. Lineage (NCBI taxonomy): Eukaryota > Metazoa > Chordata > Amphibia > Anura > Ranidae > Rana > Rana temporaria. The sequence continues at coordinate 147,060,051 of NC_053494.1, forward strand.
GTTTCCAATATACCCAGTGGTACCAAATTAGGTTGCTAATTAATGGCCTGTACAAAAAGCTAGCCACTGCCCCCACCTATAACTGGACTTTGTAGCAAGGAGCATTGGAGGGAAACATATGTAAAAAAAAAAAAGGCCAAGGAAAAATCCAGGCTGGACGGTAAGTAGAGCTTGAAATTTTCCTTAAAGCGGGAGTTCACCCAAAAATCAACTTTCTGCAGTTAGATCCAACATACTGCTGACATCTGCAGTATGCTGGTCTTTTTTTTTGGTACTTATCGTTTTAGCAGTAATTCTTCTATGCTTCCGAGCGGGGATTACTTCCTGGTATAGGCGTTCCCTTCAAGACAAGCAAGTTGATTGACAGCCTTCGATAGCGCGTCACGGCTTCCGAAGATACACGAGTGACGCTCGGCAATTTACGGCGCCTGCGCAGTCAGCTCTACACGGCAGGCGCAGGCGCCGTAAACAGCCAAGTGTCACATCGGCTGTTTTCGAAAGCGCTGACGCGCTATCGAAGGCCGTCAATCAACTTGCTTTCCTTCGGGAACGCCCATTCCCCGAAGGATTCCCCGCTCGGAGCCATATAAGAAATACTGCTATAACGATAAGTACCAAAATAAAATAAAAAAAGACCAGCATACTGCAGATGTCAGCAGTATGCTGGATCTAACTGCAGAAAGTTGATTTTTGGGTGAACTCCCGCTTTAAATTTTTTCATTGGCTTTTTTTGCTAATCAATGACCCTCTATTTGATTCTGTATCCTTCACCTAATTGGAAATATCAGTAAAACCTGGTAATAAACATTCTTTTAATAAAACTGGTATCTCACGTTTAGGTTACTTAAAATAGTATGATGGGTATGTGGTATGGATTTGTTATATCGTGGTAACTTCTAATCCTTGGTATTACATGGCAACAAAAATGTGTGAACCCAAGAATAACCCATGAGCTTTCTTACACTTACTTAGTAATTTAGTATTGTTTAATCACAAAGATGACTCTTTCCATATGTTGAAAAATATACTAAATAATCTTCCATATAATGGTTTCAGCAATTCAACAAAAATGCTCAATATCCATTTTAATGAACTGCCGTCACTCTATAACACAGGGTTTCTTCATGAAGAACTTATTTTCAAAATTATTCTTTTTTTTTTTTTTTATAAATACAAACCTCAGCAAGAACTCTGGCAAGCACTGTTTGTATCTAAACTGGCTAAATAACCTCAAGGCAGTTTCTGTTTTTTTTTTTATCAGAAAAATACTGCTTATGATGTGGACACTGCGTTTGCAAACTGCTATAGTTAAATAGGTTTAAATCTGTAAAAAAAAGTGGGCCAAATCCTCAAAAGGGATACGCAGGCGGATCTGCTGTTCCGCCTGCGTATCCCTGTGCCTATCTTTGGAACTGATCCTCAGAAGCAGTTTTCCAAAGATAGGCAGAAGATCCGACATCTGTAAGAGACTTACACTGTCGGATCTTAGGATGCAGTACCGCATCCGCCGCTGGGGGCATTTCGCGTCGAAATGCCGCTTCGCGTATGCAAATGAGGACTTACGGAGATCCACAAAGCTTTTCAGCTTTGTTTTTTCTCCGTAAGTTTACGTTTGCATGCGTAAAATTAGGGCTGCTTTTACAAGGTGTAAACAGTTTACACCTTGTAAAAACAGACCTTTTTTTCGATCGCCGCGATTTTTTTTTAAATTTGATTTTTTTTTTCGCCGTATCTTTTTTTTAACCCGTCGCAACTTTATTGTCCCGTTGCAATCCACAAAGCCCGGCGTAACGTAATTTTGCGCGATGCACGTCGGGAAAATGACGTCACGAGCATGCGCAGTACGGCCGGCGCGGGAGCGCGCCTCATTTAAATTGTCATCGCCCCCTGGATAACAGGACCGCCTTGCGCCGGGAGAATTTAGGTTACACTGCGTGAAATTTCTAGGTAAGTGCTTTGTGGATCGGGCACTTAGGTAGAAATTTCCCGCCAGTGTAACTTAAATGGGAAAAATTAAGTTAGGCTACAATTTTGAGGATTTGGCCCAGTATTCTTCCATTATTCAATTTTACTATTTTGATATATGTAAGCTGTACAATTTACTAGAAAAGGCAAATACAGAAAAAAAAATTCTCAAGGTTTTAGATCCTTGTTTGCATATTGGTTTGTCTGACAAAAAAAAAAAAAAGGTAAACAACAGTAATAACTGGTCATATTTAGCCATTGCAACATCATTTTTATTGGACTGGAGTGCATATGCAAACCACTGATACACTTTAATGCTCCCCTCCCCAGCATTACATACTTACCTTTCCTTAGCTTCCCCACTGCTTTCTTCAGCTGTCATGACCAGTAGTAGCTGCCCCATTCAAATATGAAAGGTTGGCCATACACTATGCAAAGTTTGGCCAGGTCAACAGAAATTTGCTTCATAGATGGTCCAATTGACACCATCCCACCTGATATTCTTTGATTGAAAATTCAAAGGAACCAAATGGAATTTTTTTGGCCGAAAAGCAGTTACATCCAATTAGATGTAGCCACTGTTTGGGTATGCTGACAGCCAGCAGCAGCAGCAGCAGCTGCAAGAATACAATAGGCACATTGCTGGCACATACATCTACTGTGTATAGTATGGATAGAGGAATATGATATATTTTTTTACACAGTAGACAGGCTGAATTTAAAAAATCTAAGGGTGTATTGTCAGTTTTAAGTGACTGTTCTGCTGGGGAGGGGGAATAAAGCATACCTGTTGCTTTATGGGTATAGTTTAAATTGAGTCTTGGAGGATAGAAAACTGAGATTAAATACTGCTGAGATTGTGTTTAAAGATATTCTCTGGAGCTGTCATCCTGACCTAGACTTCTCTGTCTAGTGAGTCATGGTCTTAGAATGAGCATGCAGCACTGGCTACTGGTGTTTGTGCTGGAATATCTGATTTCCACATAAGCAATAACTTGATCATTTATTATTTCAGCTATACAGAAATATTTATTTAAGTGTAACTAAAGCCCAAACTGTATTTTTGCTTTCAGTTTTGGACAGAGTGATAAGTGCTTAGAACTCTGGTGCCCAACTAACAGCCCAAAGGCCTCATATGGCCCAAAGACCCCCTGCATGCAGCCTGTAAGCTTTTGAGTACCATATAAAAAGCAGGGTGCCGTGTGCTGGGACACTTTCTGTTCTCCAGCAAGGGCACTAAAAGAGAGACTGCATTGTTATCGCCACCCACAGTACAAGTAAAGTGTCACAGGAGCATGTGATTGGTAAGTGATCACAAATGAGGTGGATTTGGAGGGTTAATTTTCACTGCTATGACCCAAAAATGCAGGGGGTACAGGAAGTTTTCTTTAACTGCCAGTGACCACCACCCCAGGGGTTATGGGGGGTTAATTTCACTGCCTTTGACCAACGATGTGGGGGGGGGGGGGGTTACATTTCACTGCCTTGACCACCAATGCAAGGAGTGTTAAATTGTACTATCACCAATTCATGGGGTGATTACATTTCACTAACAGTGACCACCAAAGCTGGGAGGATTGGAGTTTATTTTAACTGCCACTGGCCACCAATGTTGTGAGGGGGGTTAAAGTTCACCGCCATAATTAACAATACAAGGTGGGGATGGGGGTTTAATTTGTCTTCCCGTGACCACATATGCAGGGGAGGACTGGGGTTAATAATATTGACAAAGACGCTAGGGGCTATTATTGCACTCACTTACACCAATTCTGGGGTTATTATTGCATCCACTGACATCAATGCTGGGGTTATTGAAAACCAACTACTACTACAATGTGCATTACAAAATGCTGCAAAAAAATGCATCAGGACCAACATTTTTTATAGTTGGGGTTGGAAAATGTACTGCTCTCTGGAAGTGTAGGGGGCTGACCACCATTTGTATATAACCTCTGTCAGATTTTTATATCTGTGTCTTTGGTAGGGTGAATTATTGTCTTTTTCACCTGTTGTCCACTGTCGCTGGGACTGGAAGTAAGGGAATGTCTACATTTTCAGTTGTCACCAAAACAGAAATAGAGAAGAAATCTTCCAATGGGCACACTTGTTGCAATGACAGCAGTCTATAAAATAATTTATTTTACCTTGGAGTGATTTCCCTATTATTATTATTATTATTATTATTATTATTATTATTATTATTGAGTCTACAGGGCAGAAAGTGAGCAGAAATCTCCCAAATGAGATATAGATTCCAAAAAACCTTCAGTATTTTATCATTGATAAAAAAAAAAAGGTTTTGGCTTTAAAGATTTACTTTAGGGTTTGCATTAGCTTAAATTTTCAACACAAGCTTTCGGGGTCCAAGCAGTACAGCTTGGAACACGAACAGGGAGCACCCCTAAGGTAAGCCTTGAAAATGTATTTGTTATTGCAATTTAAAAAAATAAATATCACAGGCAGTTATTTTTGTAGGAAGTGCACTTATATGGCTACAAACACCTCAAGAACTTGAGGGTTTGAAAGACTTTTTTTATTTTATTTGTACAAAGCTAAACATTTTAAGCGTTTGTTATCCTAAAAAAAAAAAACATAGCTCCTGTTCCCTTAAAGCAGATTAAACAGCACAGTGCTTGTGCTGTGTAATCTGCCCCTCTCTAAACTGCATAAAACCTGGCTGATCCTGCCACTTCCTGTGTGGTGACCACGATAATCATTGCTGCTGAGCCCTGACTACAATGGGCAGCGTATGTCCCTCCGTCATCCGCAGCTCTTCTCTGTGCTTTCCTCTCTCCCACTCACCCCCTGCCTGTCAGCTGTTTCTGTCTCCGCCCCCCCTTCCTGACGCTATTAGTATAAAATAAAATCTTAGAAATGGTCACTGGCAATTAGACTGAAATATTTTGTTTTAAAATTTATTTTACGTCCGAAAAATAAAATTATTTGGTTACTCTCAAACGTCGTTTTTATTTACTTTATTTTGTTAAAAAATGTATTTGTCAGAAAATCCGAATTAATTAAGGTTGAATCTGTCAATTGAAGGATTATGGTGTCTGTCGAATGTTCTGAGAAGATTCGACGAAGCAGCTAAAAACATACGATCGACACGAGTGGACATTTCCGGTCGAATGCTCCGCCCACAAGCTATAGTAGAATTCTAATGTTGTATGACTAGTAATAATTATATTTATTAATTATTCTTACTAGTCAACCAACATTAGAATTCTTCTATAGCCTATGGGCGGAGCATTTGACCATAAATGTCCACTCGTGGCGATCGTATGTTTTTAGCTGCTTCGTCGAATCTTCATGTCTCTATAATGTCGAATCGTTTCACTCTATGTCAAATCTTTTCTCTCTATGTTGAATCTTCGTGTCTCTATAATGTCGAATCTTTTCTCTCTATGTTGAATCTTCGTGTCTCTATAATGTCGAATCTTTTCTCTCTATGTCGAATAATCTTGGACTAATAGAGTTAGCTTAGGCACATTTGACTGCAGGTTTGATAGACACAGATCGCTATTGTCACCGTCATGACGAATCTTCCATCTGTATCGAATTGTTGTCGCAACTAAACGAAAATAAAACATTTTTTATGTCGGAGATTTTGGATTTCAGATTCTGCAACGAACGCCAAAATCCCAGAAATTCGGACGAAAACACATTCGGACTAAAACGAATGCACATGTCTACTGGCAGCCCCTCTATTATAGAAAGGCATACTACACTGTGTAAATGTTTTATTAAAACGAGGCATGTAAATACCTTTTTAGAGCTATCTTCAGGCAGGTCATGTGACTCATGGCTGCTGTACACCTCCGATCCAGGGCTACAGCAGAAGGAGCCAAGCAGCTACATGACCTTCCCATGTGATGTCAGAGGGAGATCCCGGCCCCTCCCAGTCTAGCCCTGGCACGGAGGTGTGCAGCAGCCTCAAGTCACATGACTGGCCTGAAAATACTCTAAAAAGGTATTTATGTGCCTCATTTTAATAAAACATTTACACAGGCTGTAATAGAGTTGCTGCCAGTAACATTCATGTCACAACCACTTTAAGGGAAGCAATGTGCAAAGTGCAATAACTTATAAAAATCAACCAGAATTAAGTTTAATGTCATCAGATGCTTATTTGCAAGTTCTTTTTTTTTTCTCTGCAAAAGGGAACAATGTTTGCAGTTAATGGCCCGGATTCAGATACAATTGTGTATCTATCGGGGGGCGTAACGTATCTCAGATACATTACGCCGCCATAACTTAGGGCGCAAGTTACGTATTCAGAAAGAACTTGCGCCCTAAGTTACGGCGGCGTAGTGTAAATGTGTCGGCGTAAGCCCGCCTAATTCAAATGTGGATGATGTGGGCGTGTTTTATTAAAATTAATTGTGACCCCACGTATTTGAAGTTTTTTTACGAACGGCGCATTTGCCGTCCGTGAACGTTTCCAAGTGCGCATGCTCCAAATTACGCTGCAAACTGTCAATGCTTTCGACGTGAATGTAACTTACGTACAGCCCTATTCGCGAATGACTTACGTAAACGAAGTAAAATACGACACTGTTCGTGTGTTTCCGACGTCCATACTTAACACGACTTACCCCTGCTTTATGAGGGGTAACTTAACGCTGGAAAAAGCCTTACGCAAACGATGTAAAAAAAATGCGCCGGGCAGACGTACGTTTCTGAATCGGCGTATCTAACTAATTTGCATATTCCTCGTGTAAATCTACCGAAGCGCCACCTAGCGGCCAGCGTAAATATGCAGCCTAAGATACGACGGTGTAAGAGACTTACGCCAGTCGGATCTTAGGGAAATCTATGCGTAACTGATTCTACGAATCAGGCACATAGATACGACCCCGCCACTCAGAGTTACGACGGCGTATCCGGAGATACGCCGTCGTAACTCGTCTCTGAATCCGGGCCAATGTCTTTATGGCAGTGAGAAAGGTTGTGGTGGTAAAGCAGCTTAGCAAACATAGCACTAATAAGTACATTTCCCACCACGCACTTTTCTCAGTGAGACATCTGTTGTTGGATAGGCAGCCATAAAATCACAGGATAAATGACAAAACAATGGAACTCTCCTAGAAGCTAAGAAGCTGTACTGGTCAGACACAAAGCAGAAGCACCTTGTACTTGAGGAAGCAGTATAACACAAGTTAGACATACAGAGGAGTGCAGGGCCTGAGAGGAGATGCTTAATCTGGAATGCAAGCTGCAGCCAAGAGTGATTTCAGGCATACACTGTACAGAACATATTTTAGCATTGCACAGCTGATATAAAACAGTGTATGTATGCTCCACTGGACTAAGGAAAGAGAGGTAGTGGGCCATGGAAGCTACTCTGCTCAGCATGATTCATCTTCAATCTGGAAACCAACAGACTCATTATGCTGGACCTGTAAAATGTGACAAAATCACACGTTTACTGAGTCAGTATACCCAAGGTGGTTTCCCCCACCTATGTTCTTGTTAGTCACATAGATGTAGAGGTGGAACTGAATGCTCCAAATCCAGTTCCATGAGTCACTTTGTCCAAGCGATGAACAAAATGCATTCTATTCACTGAAGGACCAAAAGTAGAAATTATGCCATTTATAACTGCTCTGTTGTCAGAGGTAAATTTAAAAACACTTCTGACATGTAGCATGGCTGATACGATAACCCTCTGGTTTCAATGGCTTCTTAACCACTTCAATACTGGGCATTTTCACTCCCTTCCTGCCCAGGCCAATTTTCTGTTTTCAGCGCTGTAACACTTTGAATGACAATTGCGCGGTCATGCAACACTGTACCCGAATAAATATATTTTTTCCCCACGAGTAGAGCTTTCTTTTGGTGGTATTTGATCACCTTGGCGGTTTTTATTTATTGCGCTATAAACAAAAGAAGAGCGACAAGTTTGAAAAAAAAACACAATGGCCCAGTTTCACAAAGCACTTACGCCGACGTATATCAAGTTACGCCGACGTAAGTGCAAATGTGCGCAAGACCCACAAACAGAGATGCGCCCTGCCGACGTAACTTGCTTACGCCGGCGTAGAGTGGGTGCACATTTAGGCTGGGCGCATAGTGCCGCTCCCATTGATTAGCTATTCAAACATGCAAATGAGGGAAATAAGGCGATTCACGAACCTGCGTGCGCCCGACGCAGGCTACGAGAGGTGTGCGTAAGTTGTACGTCTGGCGTAAAGTTATGCCCCATAAAGGAGGTGCAACCCAGCAGCAGACATGCAAAGGTCTGCACCAAGGAACACAAGCATTTTACGTTGGACGTGTGTCTGGCTGGGCGTAGGTTACGTTCACGGCTTACACAGTGATCCGGCGTATCTTAGGCAGTTGTTCCGACGTGGTTGTGAGCAGGCGCAGGGGGATGCATCCACGTTACGGCGCATGCGCAGTTCGTTATAAGTACTTGTCTGGCGCTCGGCCCATCATTTGCATGGGGTCACGCCTCATTTGCATGGGTCACGCTCAATTTCACCTACGCCGGCCTGCGCCTTTGATACCCACGCCACGCTGGCGCAGCGTTGGGAGCACTGGCTTTCTGAATTCCATGCTTGCCTCTCTGTGCTGCGTCTGCGTAGCGTACATGGGTTACTCTACGGCGGCGTAATGTGCGCCGTGCTCTCTGTGAATCTGGGCCAATATTTTTAACTTTTTACTATAAAAAATATCCCAATTTCTTTTTTTAAAACAAAGTTTAGGCCGATATGTATTATTCTACAAATTTTTGGTAAAAAAGAAAATCTCAATAAGCGTATATCAATTGGTTTGCCCAAAATAGGGGATAGATTTATGGCATTTTGATTATTATTTTTTTTACTAGTAAAGGCAGCGATCAGCGATTTCTATCATGATTGTGACATTGCGGTGGACATATCGGGCACTTTTGACACTATTTTGGGACCATTCACATTTATACAGCGATCAGTGCTATAAAAATGCATTTTTAAACACACATCTGTAAACACACTGGCCCAGATTCAAGTAGCAATTGCGCCTGTGTAACCATAGGTTACACAGCGCAATTGCTTACTTGCCCCGGCGTTACGAATGCTCCTGATTCAGGAACATCGTAACGCCGACTGCAGCCTAAAATCTGCGTGGCATAAGGCTCTTATGCCACGCATATCTAGGCTGCATTCTTGCGATGACCGCTAGGGGGCGTTCCCATTGTGGTCAGCGTATAGTATGCAAATTGCATACTAACACCGATTCACAATGTTGCGTGAGCCCTGCGTACGCAATTTACGTTGTTTCCGTACGGCGTGTTTAGCATAAGGCTGCCCCTTCTAATAGCAGGGGCAGCCAATGCTAAAGTATACCCGTCGTTCCCGCGTCGCGACGTTCGATTTTTACGTAATTTGCGTAAGTGATTCGTGAATGGCGCTGGACGCCATTCACGTTCACTTTGAAGCAAATGACGTCCTTGCGATGTCATTTGCCGCAATGCACGTCGGGAAAGTTTCCCGATGGAGCATGCGCTCTACGCTCGGCGCGGGAGCGCGCCTAATTTAAATGGTTCCCCCCCCTACGGGATCATTTACATTAGGCGCCCTTACGCAGGGCAAGTTTACACAGCGCACACGCAATTTACGGAGCTACTGCTCCGTGAATCGTGGGTAGCGCAGTAAATTTGCGGAGGCGCAGGGCAAAAACGCTGCCCTGCGCCTCCGTAAATAAGGGGCAAATCTACCTGAATCCGGGCCACAGATGCAAGTCCTGTCAGGTGAGAGGAGACCAATGGTGTGTTCCCAGTACAGAGGAACACTGATCCATCTCCTCCCCTTGTGAGTCCCCTCCCCCTACAGTTAGAATCACTCCCTAGGTAACACATTCAACCCCCATGATCGCCCCCTAGTGTTAACCAATGACATGTATACAGTAATCAATGCATTTTTATAGCACTGATCGCTGTATAAATGTGAATGGTCCCAAAACAGTGTCAAAAGTGCCCGATATGTCCACCGCAATGTCACAATCATACATTGTCATCAAATCGTGATTTTTATCATGATTGTGGCATTGTGGTGGACATATCGGGCACTTTTGACACTATAAAGATAAAACTATCTGCTCTGAAAGGTCAATCAGCCCAGGTGACATTTCCGTCTGTAACAATCTTCTGGATCCTACTTGAGGTATTTGTAGCTGTATTTGTGCACAAACAACTGTACTATCCTTGGATCTTGAGGAAGTACACCCTTAAAGCTTGTCCTGAAAATTTGGATGTTAGTGCAAATAAAAAAATGTATCTCGGACAATACTCAATTATTTCCGTAACCTACTTAAGTTTAAAGGTACTCATAGGCACGGTTATCTTTAAATTAATAAAAAAAAAGTACTGATGGTTTTAATATTATGGAAACCTTAAAGCAGGGGTTCCGCGGGATATATTTTTTTTTTTTTTGCATTGCTCCTCTGGTCTTACCTGTACTACAGCACTACCAGGGTGTCCCACTCCTTTAGCCGGCGTCATCGCTGTAATGGGGCAAAGGATATTTTAGATAATCATCCGAGGGACGTTTCCATTTTACCTGTGGGCACTGTGAAGCCGATAGGGTATTCTTCCGGGATATGGTGAATGCTGGCCTCCCAGCATTCACCGCTCTATCCCGCGCATGTGCAGTGTTGACGGCGAGTGTCGCCGTCAACACTACACGGTTGCCATAACAACGGCCGGCGTAATAAGCTCACGCCCCGTTGTGCAGACTTCTACCTTTGCTATCAGCTGCAGCTCAGAACGGTCACTGAGCAGCTGATAGTAAAGGTAAGTAGAGTCACGTGACCGGCGAGATCTCCCGCGATTAGAGCACAGCGAGTCTCCTGGGATTGTCAGGACTGACTCCCAGGAGACATAGCGCTGGTCGGGGGAGAATGAACTTACACGCCCACTCCCCGCGGGGGATTGTGATTAACAGCGCAGAAACGGCAGCAGAAAAGGGGTAAGGATCAATAAAAAAATAAAAAAAAGGATTAGTTACTGTCTATGCCTAGCAGTTGCATTGAGAAAAAGTGAAAAATTAGGGTGAACCTCCGCTTTAAGTTATGGATACCATAAGAATTATAATAGTCTATTGTAGATAGTAAGTAAGTGTAGTGAGAGTTTAGATCTGGTCAAGACTTCAAAGCATAAAGGGAGGGAGGAAAGGTTGATTTACAGCAGTACAAAATAGATCATTTAAGAGACGTAAAGCAGATGTGATCCTTTGATCTCAGAATCAAAGTATCAGGGTGTGATTAAGGAAAAACAAAAACAATAGAAACTCAAAGCATAAGCAATTTATACACTAGTAAATGATGAGTAAATTTGACATCTGCACAGCCGCTTTGGGGTGTTTGTAATTTTTGTGCTTATCAATTAGCTAGATTGCATTGACAGGAATCGTAGCAGACCACTTACAGGAAAAACATAAAATAAATAGAAGGTAATGCATTTGCTGTCCATAACAACTATTGCATTTTTAACTCGTATGCCCTGTACACACGATCGGTTCGTCTGATGAAAATGGTCTGACGGACCGCTTTCATCGGACGAACCAATCGTGTGTGGGCCCCATCATTTTTTTTTCCCATTGGTGAAAAAAAATAGAACCGGATTTTCTGATGGTTAAAAAACCGATAGAAAAAAAACGATCGTCTGTGGGGAAATCCATCGGTCTTAAATCCACGCATGCTCAGAATCAAGTCGACGCATGCTCAGAAGCATTGAACCTCATTTTTCTCTGCACATCGGTGTGTGTTACGTCACCGCGTTGGACACAATCGGATATTTAACTGATGGTGTGTAGGCAAGACTGATGAAAGTCAGCTTCATCGGATATCTGATGAAAAAATCCATCGGTCCGTTTTCATCGGATGAATCGATCGTGTGTACGTGGCATTATTTTCTACTACACTGTAGTGCAAGTAAATGGCAATGGGTTCCAACTGACTGCTATAGGCAATAACTGTCATTTATTTTCTTTCATTAGGCAAATACTGTATGAGATCCAGTTGTAAATCATGCCTTGGTCACTGGTTTCTAGGGATTTAATAGGTTATTTAACATTTAAAGTGTATCTCTAGCCTTTTTTTAAATTTAGGAAAAAGGGAGAAAGCATTATGGGCCAGATTCACAAAAGAGATACGATACGCCATCGTATCTCTGTTTTAGGGCCGTTCTAACTATGCGACTGAGTCATAGAATCAGTTACGCATAGCTAGCCCTAAGATCCGACAGGTGTAATTAAATTACACCGTCGGATCCTAGGATGCAATACTTCGGCCGCCGCTGGGGGGAGTTTGCGTCGTAAACCTGCATTGGGTATGCAAATTAGCAATTACGGCGATCCACAAAGGTTTTTCCCGTCGCAAGTTTTAGATTCCCGTCGCAAAGATAGGGCTGCTATTAACATGGTGTAAAATTACTCCACCGTGTTAAAGTATGCCGTCTTTCCCGCGTCGCTTTTGAATTTTTTTGTTTTCCCGGCGTAAGTATGTTACGCACGTCACGATTCTCAACGCGTCGGCGCGTCGTAATTTCGCGCAAAGCACGTCGGGAAACTTGCGACCGGAGCATGCGCAGTACGTCCGGCGCGGGAGCGCGCCTAATTTAAATGGTACTCGCCCCATTTGAATTGGGCCGCCTTGCGCCGGACCTGTTTACGATACACCGCCGCAAGTTTCCAGGTAAGTGCTTTGTGGATCGGGCACTTAGACTGAAAACTTGCGGCGGTGTAACGTAAACGGGTTACGTTACGCTGCGCCGCAGGTACGAGAATCTGGCCCTATGTTTTTTTACTGCTAGATATTGGGGAAGATTTACTAAAGATTTACTAAAAACAGTGCACAAAAGTCCCTGCATAGAAACCAATTGGCTTCCAGGTTTCCTGAACTAAAATAGCTTACTTTGGTTTGGCGGCACACTGTAAGCTTCTCACACATATACAGTATGTGTGTGTGAATTATGTGGAATAATGTGTAATTTCTGCTCACCCAGTTTACTGACAGGACAGGAAAAGAATAGCAGCAGACTGATGAAGTCATCTCTCTGCTCACTCAGAACACATAATTGGCTTCCAGTTCTGTTGCATGCTGACTTAATCTGAGTCCACCTGTCCAGGATAATTCAAATGGCTGAAACCAACACAATTTTCAGGGGCTTACACCTTTTTTTTTAAGAAAATACACAGTTTTAGCCCTGGTTCACATTGGTACGATTTGACATGCGATTTGACATGTCAAATCGCATGTCAAATCGGCAGCATTTGCCAACATTGGCACCATCCTAATCGGTGTGATGCCGCATCTGCGGCGCTGCACCGATTTCAAAAAGTAGTTTCTGTACTACTTTTGCCGATTTTGGGTCGCGATTTACATTGACATCTGTGCTGAAACCTGCACAGATGTCTCTGAAATCACAGCCAAAATCGGGACTGACAAGCGGGAGTGAAATGGTGCGAGTTCAGAACTTGCATGTCTTCATTCCCGCAGCCCAGTGTGAACCTGGGCTTAATACAAAAACCACATTCATTTGTCTTTGATTTCTGCCTGGATTTTGTATTTTTCCCACGCTGGCTAAATCTGCATCCAGAGCCCACATTAGTTGATGATTGCAGCTGTGGGGAACACACTGGGGTTGAATTTCTAAAACTGGAGAATGAAAAATCGGGGGAAGCACTGCATGGACACAAATCAGCTTCCAAGTTTTATTGTCAAAGCTTAATGGAACAAGCTGAAATTAGAAGCTGACTGGCTACCATACACAGTTGAGTGAGTGAGTGAGTGAGAAACTTATATAGCGCAACAAATGCGAACTTAATCGCCTCAAGGCGCTTGGCATCCAGAGTTGTACAGGTCTTTCAGAAGAGGTGGGTCTTCAGTTTTTTCCTAAAAACCCGATGGTTTTCTTCCAAGCGGATGGTCGTGGGTAGAGCATTCCAGAGCCGTGGTCCTTGGACCGAGAATCTACGTTCTCCCTTAGATTTGTAGTGAGATTTGGGGATTTGGAGAAGGTTTTGGTTGGTTAATCGGAGCACACGCTTGGTGACGTAGGGTATTATTTTCTCGCTTAAATATTGAGGAGCTTTACCCTGTGTACATTTGTGGGTGAGGCAGAGTGTCTTGAATGTCACCCGGTCCTGTACGGGCAGCCAGTGGAGGGACCTCAGGGCTGGGGAGATTGGTTCCCACGGCTTTTTACCAGTTACCAGTCTGGCTACCGTGTTTTGGACGACTTGTAGACGTGAAATCTGGTATTTCGGTAGTCCTAAATAGAGTGAATTTGCGTAGTCGAGTCGTGAGTTGATGATTGTTCCAACCACTACTGCTGTGTCCTCTTCCGGGATGAAGGGGATGAGTCTACGTAGCATGCGTAGCAGATGATGAGAACCGCTGACGACTGATCCTATTTGTGCATCCATCGTCATGTCTGCGTCAAAGATGACTCCGAGACTTTTGCCTTTATTGCTTGGCGCGATGGTTTGTCCGAGGATGGTGGGTGGTGTCCATGTGGTCCTGGAGATAGATTTCCTATTTGCATGAAGGGTGAGTAGCTCTGTTTTGGATCCGTTGAGTTTGAGGGAGCTTTCCGTCATCCAATTGTCGATCAGTGTAAGACATTTTCCTAGTTCATGAAATTGGTCTTTTTTGTTGGTGATTCGAAGGTACAGCTGCATGTCGTCCGCATAGGAGTGGTAGCACAGGTCCTGTTTGCTGATTCTGAGTGCTGCAGTTTTAGTAAATAGCCTCCATTGTGTCACTAGAATAGGAATTGAGGGACATTTCCAAGAAGGACACAGACCACAATTAAGTAGTAATTTAGTAGAGTAGAGGGTGGCAGGCCCGGGCTGGGACAAAAAATAGGCCCGGGCATTTTAGACTGAGCAGCCCGGCGGGGGGGGGGGGGGGGTGTGGCGTGGCCGCGGCACTTCACGACGGCGGTTAATGATGGGATGTGGGGTTCCAGCATCTTGTACCTCTGGACCCCTTTACATTACACAGCACCCTGCACCTCTGGGCCCCTTTACATTACACAGCACCCTGCACCTCTGGACCCCTTTACATTACACAGCACCCTGCACCTCTGGACCCCTTTACGTTACATAGCACCGCACCTATGGACCCCTTTACATTACACAGCACCCTGCACCTCTGGACCCCTTTACATTACACAGCACCCTGCACCTCTGGACCCCTTTACATTACACAGCACCCTGCACCTCTGGACCCCTTTACATTACACAGCACCCTGCACCTCTGGACCCCTTTACATTACACAGCACCCTGCACCTCTGGACCCTTTTACATTACACAGCACCCTTCACCTCTGGACCCCTTTACATTACACAGCACCCTGCACCTCTGGGCCCCTTTGCATTACACAGCACCCTGCACCTCTGGACCCTTTTACATTACACAGCACCCTTCACCTCTGGACCCCTTTACATTACACAGCACCCTGCACCTCTGGGCCCCTTTGCATTACACAGCACCCTGCACCTCTCGTCCCCTTTACATTACACAACATGCTGCACCTCTGGACCCCTTTACATTACACAACACGCTGCACCTCTGGGCCCCTTTACATTACACAGCACCCTGCACCTCTGGACCCCTTTACATTACACAGCACCCTGCACCTCTGGACCCCTTTACATTACACAACACCCTGCACCTTTGGACCCCTTTACATTACACAGCCCCCCACAGTTTGTTACACAGACACGCCCTAACAGTTCTGGACCCCCGGCATGATACAGAGACCTCCCTACAGTACAGACCCCCTCCCTACAGTGCAGACACCCCTCCCTACAGTACAGACCCCCTCCCTACAGTACAGACCCCCCTACATTACAGACCCCCTCTACAATACAGACCCCCTCTACAATACAGACCCCCTACATTACAGCTCCCCTCTACAATACAGCCGATACATTAAAGATGTGTGACCTGCGGCCCGCGGGCCGCCACAGGCCGACGCGGCCCACTGGGCATATGCCCGGTATGCCCTATGGCCAGTCCAGGCCTGGAGGGTGGCTAGAATCCCCTTACTGCTGCTGGTTATGTCCTCATTGATGATTTTACCTCACTCCTGGTTCAGATGATCAAGCTGTCAGGACACTAAAGGTCCACCGTGAGAAAGAAAAACTCACCTGCCTTCCCAAATAGTTAAGCTCGACTTAACTAAAATTATTTCATGGAGTCATGTATTTAAATTAGTATTTACTCTGCATAATGATGACCTTCTACTTGCAGAAGCAACATGCTAATGGAAATGGAAAAGTGGAAACCAGTCCAATGTAAAATAAAAACCTAGCATGAAGAGAATATGTGAAAGAAAAAAAAGCTATGAAAATGTGTGTGAGACCATAACGTAGAAGGACATACTGAGACCTCAAGGTTTTACAGTCTGTTATACAGTTTGGCCCAGATTCACAAAGAACTTACGCCGGCGTATCTATTGATACGCCGCGTAAGTTCTACGATGCCCCATTGTATCTTTGTTTTGTAATCACAAAACAAGATACGAATGAATGTGGGCTCGATCCGACTGACGTACGTCTTAGTACGCCGTCGGATCTTAGGTGCATATTTACGCTGGCCGCTGGGTGGCGCTTCCGTTGATTTCCGCGTAGAGTATGCAAAGTAGCTAGATACGCCGATCCTCAAACGTACGTCCGCCCGGCGCATTTTTTTACGTCGTTTACGTAAGGCTTTTTTCGGCGTAACGTTACCCCTGGGTCTATGAGGCGTACGCAATGTTAAGTATGGACGTCTGGACAGCGTCGAATTTTCCGTCGTTTGCGTAAAACGTTCGCAAAAAGGGCTTTGCGTAAATTACGTTCACGTCGAAAGCATTGACTATTTGTGACGTGATTTTGAGCATGCGCACTGGGATACCCCCACGGACGGCGCATGCGCCGTTAAAAAAAACGTAATTTACGTGGGGTCAAGTTGAATTACCATAAAACACGCCCACATCTTAGGCATTTGAATTGCGCGCCCTTACGCCGACACATTTACACTACGCCGCCGTAACTTACGGCGCAAATTCTTTCTGGATACGGAAAGTACGCTCTAAGTTACGGCGGCGTAGTGTATCTGAGATATGCTACGCCTGCCTAAAGATAGGAAGATCTTTGTGGATCAGGCCCTTTGTTTTTAAGCTAACAAATAAGACTGAGGTTAATAGAGATTAATCATTATTACAGATTATGGTTATATACCCGGAAATGTAAGAGGCTTGTTATCTCAGGGAACGTGGCCTTTTGCCATTGCCTATTGCCATGCTGATTGCTGTAATTTGTCCTTTCGCATTGTACTCATGAAAAGTATATAATTTGAATTGTGGAAGTTACGTATTGTTCAGAATCAATGCTGAAACCTCTTTAATTTTGTGAAAATCTTAAAAAAAATTATGAAACAGAAAATGTGTGTGAGAAAGGCTGGGTTATTTTACCCCACAAGGGGTTAAACTAGCAACAGGCGGAAAACTGGTGTTTCTTCCAAGATCAGCTCATTAAAAAAATAAGGCAGGAAGCAAAGTTCTCGCTATACATTGTTTTCCTCGTGTTACTATGGCAACCACTCAATAAAAAGTGCAGGAATTTAACTTTTTTCTTTTCCCTGTCAAAGAGGCTGAAAAAAGGGTCCAGCTAACTCATTGAACTTAGTTGTTTCCAACTGGAATGTGGACAGTAATATGAAAGAAAATGCAAGTGAAATGGTAATGGAAGGTCATTGTAATCAATGTCTGTATCAACTTTGATTAAATAAATCATCTGCTGTTGGAATGTGTTTTTTAAACTCATGTATTATAAAGTGAACCACTGCTACCCGGAGACAAATAAAAACAAAGTGTCCTTTTACAGCAAATCATGATTTGGAAACGGAAAGTCAGCCATAACAAGTACCGATA
Source organism: Rana temporaria (assembly GCF_905171775.1). NCBI lineage: Eukaryota > Metazoa > Chordata > Amphibia > Anura > Ranidae > Rana > Rana temporaria. The sequence goes on from NC_053494.1 coordinate 147,077,920, forward strand.
TATTTATTTAACCATTTCAGCTCTCATTACAAAATCAAATAAAAAAAGTAAGGCGCTTGCAAGCAATAGTGCGCTATGGGCCAGATTCAGGTAGAATCGGCTTACTCTGCGGCGGCGTAATGTATTACATTTACGTTACACCGCCGCAAGTTTTACTGGCAAGTGCTTGATTCACAAAGCACTTCCCTGTAAAGTTGCGGCGGCGTAGCGTAAATCCCCCCCGGCGCAAGCCCGCCTAATTCAAATGGGGCGGGGACCATTTAAATTAGGCGCGTTCCCGCGCCGAACGTACTGCGCATGCTCCGTCCCTAAAATTTTCCGACGTGCATTGCGCTAAATGACATCGCAAGGACGTCATTGGTTTCGACGTTAACGTAAATGGCGTCCAGCGCCATTCACGGACGACTTACGCAAACGACGTGAAATTTCAAATTTTGACGCGGGAACGACAGCCATACATAACATTGGCTAGACCACCTAGGGGGCATGTTTATCTTTACGCCGCGTATGTCTACGGAAACAACGTAAATTTACAGCGACGGGCAAAGCGTATGTTCGTGAATCGGCGTAACTAGTCATTTGCATATTCTACGCCGACCACAATGGAATCGCCACCTAGCGGCCGGCCTAGAATTGCAACCTAAGATCCGACGGTGTAAGTCACTTACACCTGTCGGATCTTAGGGAGATCTATGCGTAACTGATTCTATGAATCAAGCGCATAGATACGACAGTCGTATCTCTTTTATGAATCTGGCCCTATATGCTCAAATAGATATAGTGAGTTTGAAAAACCTCCTAACAACTAGTGATGCTCTATATTATATTCAGAAAATACATAAATATAGTGAATCTAAAAAAAAACTACAATAAGTGCCCCCCCTTACATTGTACAATCTTCAAAATTTGCAAAAGAAACCTGTAAATAATATAAGAATAAAACAAAGAATAAATAGTGTAACTGTCCCTTTACATACCCTTATGAGTACCTACAGTATGAACCAAAAGTGCAAATTAAAAGTGAAGTGTTTCACATGTAACAAACTATCATGCACTATTTAAATTAGTCCATGCTCTGATGAGCCCATATCAAATTGTGTCTCCACACCATCAAGAATAGCTCTCCCAACTTCAGCAATCCTCTTCAATCCTCTTTTACTGTGATGGCAGATAAGAAGATATCACTAAAGATCAGGGCTGGTACAAAGATTTTGGACACCCTAGGCGAAACCTAATCTTTCCGCCCCCCTGGCTTCACCCCTGACTCCACCCCCTTTGCCCTGCCCATGTATACCCCACCTTTTTAATGAAGTGCCCATTAAATGCAGCCTCACCAGCGCCCATCAATGCAGCCTCACCAGCGCCCATCAATGCAGCCTCAACAGCGTTCATCAATGCAGCCTCAACAGCGTTCATCAATGCAGCCTCACCAGCGCCCATCAATGCAGCCTCACCAGCACCCTTCAAATGCAGCCTCACCAGCGCCCATCAAATGCAGCCTCACCAGCGCCCATCAAATGCAGCCTACCAGCACCCCTGAATGAATGTTTGTTTGCGTCCATTCATTCGGGAGTTGGGACACAGTCCTCCGCCGCCGCTGCGCCTCTGACACTATGTGTGAACGGAGCAGCGGCTGCCTGCTGATGCTGAGATTTAGTTGCTTGCTGCAGAGAGAAGAGAGTAGGAACACCAGTGGCCGGGCACCCTAGGCAGCACAGTGCGCCCTAGGCAGCTTCCTAGTTTGCCTAGTGGTAGCACCGGCCCTGCTAAAGATGTAAAGAGTGAAAATTCACCAGACCCTAGAGTTCTCATCTGTTATGGAAAACTGCCTGTCAGCGGGTTTTTACAGATGACAATTTACTACCACTTTAATGGTGCCTCTGGATGGCGATCCAAAGTAAAGACTTGTAACAACATCTAAAAGAGTAGATGTTGCTGCAAGTAATTTTTACCATTCTTTCAATCTATAAGCTTACCTTGCTATATAATAATTTAATATGTTCAGAAGACCACACATTTGTTTTTCAGCCATAAATTAAAGCGGGAGTTCACCCATTTGTAAAAAAAAATGTTTTCTCCCCTTAGCTTCCTGCTCGTTCGGTCTAGGGGAATCGGCTATTTGTATTAAAATATGATCCGTACTTACCCGTTTTCGAGCTGCATCTTCTTCCGTCGCTTCCGGGTATGGGTCTTCGGGAGCGGGCGTTCCTTCTTGATTGACAGCCTTCCGAGAGGCTTCCGACGGTCGCATCCATCGCGTCACTCGTAGCCGAAAGAAGCCGAACGTCGGTGCGGCTCTATACTGCGCCTGCGCACCGACGTTCGGCTTCTTTCGGAAAATCGTGACGCGATGGATGCGACCGTCGGAAGCCTCTCGGAAGCCTGTCAATCAAGAAGGAACGCCCATTCCCGAAGCCCATACCCGGAAGCGACGGAGAGGATGCATCTCGTAAACGGGTAAGTACTGCACATATTTTAAAATAAATAGCCGATTCCCCTAGTAAAAACGAGCAGGAATCTAAGGGGGAAAAGTGCCCTCTAAGGGTGAACCCCCGCTTTAAGATCATAATTCTAGTAAAAAAAATTGTATGAGCACAATTAAGACCAATATGACCTGGTCTGCTTTAGATTTTGATTGGTTCAAAGTGTAGCATGAAGCTATGATTTTTCACCTTTCTCCGGTAAAGTGTCTTTAGTTGCATCCAAGTCTGGTTCTTCAGCTTTGGTAAGCACATTTTGGTATTGTCTTGGAGCATGGCATACAGAAATAAATACATAGAACATTGACAGATTTCTGTATATAGAGGACTTCTCCTTTAACCGTATACTATTTGAAATATTGTGTGACCCAGCCCCAGAGAGTTTTATCCCAAGAGGAAAAAAACATATTTTTTTTAGCAAACACTTAGGGGCAGATCCACAAAAGAATTACGCCGGTGTATCTATTGATACGCCGCGTTATTTTACATTTCCCGCAGCGTATCTACAAAACAAGATACGACTGCATCTCAGGTCGATCCAACAGGCGTACGTCTTAGTACGCCGTCGCATCGTAGATGCATTTTTTCTGCCGGCCGCTAGGTGGCGTTTCCGTCGAATTCCGCGTCGAGTATGCAAATTAGCTAGTTACGGCGATCCACGAACGTACGTCCGGCCGGCTTTTTCCGGCGTATAGTTACCCCTGCTATTATGAGGCGTACTCAATGTTAAGTATGGCCGGCCTTCCCGCATCGAATTTAAAAAATTTTACGTTGTTTGCGTAAGTCATTCGCGAATAGGGATTTGCGTAGAATGACGTCACCGTCGTAAGAATTGGCTTGTTCCAGTTTAATTTCGAGCATGCGCACTGGGATACCCCCACGGAAGGCGCATGCGCCGTTCAAAAAAAACATTGTTTACGTCGGGTCACAACGTATTTACATATAACAAGCCCCCATCACATCCATTTGAATTCCACGCCCTTATGCCGCCAAAGATACACTACGCCGCCGTAACTTACGGCGCAAATTCTTTAAGGATGCGAAAAAAAATAAAAAAGTTACGGCGGCGTAGTGTATCTTAGATACGCTACACCTAGCGGATATATGCGCCGATGTACGTGGATCTGCCCCATAATAGATAATAGACTTAACAAATAATATTAAACGTAATTAGTGTTGAATCATATAATTAAAAATCTTAAAATTGGTTAATATTGTCACGCTACAGACCAGTCCTACCTATTCAGACTTGAAAACTTCTGTCTCTGAGGCCTCGTACACATGACCATTTTCCTCAGCAGAATCCCTCAAGAAACTTGGTGGCAGAGCTGTTTTGCAGAGGAAAACGGTTGTGTGTATGTTTTTCATCAAGAAAACTGTCAAGTAACTCTTTTTCCTCGACGGGAGTCTCAATTTCTTTGTCGTGTTCCTCGTCAGGCTGGTTTTCTACGAGAAACACGTTCGTGTGTATGCTTAGAAACCCGCGCATGCTCAGAATAAAGTATGAAACGGGAGCGCACCTTTGGTAAAAGTAGTGTTTGTAATGGAGATAACACCAAACTTTTACTTAAAGCGGGGGTTCACCCTATAAAAAAAAAAAAAAAAAAAAAATTTCTTCTAGCATAAAATTAGGCATAGTAGCGCGAGCTACAGTATGCCTGTCCTAATTTTTTTATCTCCGTACTCACTGTGTAATCGTACATAGAAGATTCCGACTGCCCACGGGGAATGGGCGTTCCAATCCAGACGGAAGGTGATTGACGGCCGGCTCTGGCGCGTCACGCTTCCCCGGAAATAGCTGAAATAGGCTAGGCTCTTCACGGCGCCTGCGCATAGTCTGTGCGCAGGCGCCGTGAAGAGCCGAGACCTACTCCGGCTGTCTTCGGGGAGCGTGACGTGCCAGAGCCGGCCGTCAATCACCCTCCCTCCCTCTTGAAAGGAACGCCCATTCCCCGCGGGCAGTCGGAATCTTCTATGTACGATTACACAGTGAGTACGGGGATAAAAAAATTAAGACAGGCATACTGTAGCTTGCGCTACTATGCCTCATTTTATGCTAAAAAGTTGTTCTGCAGGGTGAACCACCGCTTTAACACGCAGTAACATGAGATTAGCAAAAGCAGCCCCAATGGTTGTGCCAGTGGAATCGAACTTCCCCTGCCGTCATATGTGTTGTACGTCGCCGCGTTTGAGAACGAGGAGATTTGGTCTTGACAGTGTGTCTGCAAAGAAAGCTTGTCAAGTTTCTCCACAAGCCTGACAAGGAATTCATTTACATCGTGTGTACGAAGCCTAACTCTCTATCATGAATTTGCAATTTTTTCATTGACAGAGGATCCCAAAATAAAAAACTGGAATTGTAACATCAAAACTACCTTGCAGTCCAGTATGTGTGGGAGGGGGCTTCAATTATAAGTATCAAAATAAATGATAGTGCCATCTGACTTTGTTGCTGAGATCTTACTTCTTGCCTGATGGCTCAATATATAACTGTGAAAAGGGCCTGTAACACAGCTATTGGCTGGCACATTAAGGTACCAAACAGAGACTGTGATCAATTGCCGTAATGGAAAAAATGTGTTTGGCAAACCATTGGATGAGGCAATGCAATGAATTACTGGGGCCAATTTAGGGATAAGACCCCCCCAAAAAAAGAAGAGGCAGTTTCAGCCTTTTCATGCCCAGCAATACTAGAACACAGTTTAGAGACACTAGACGTTACAGGCCCTTAAAGAAATCTACTGGAGAGTAGTGAGGAGGAGGTCAAAAATCTATCCTACAAAGATCCACTATAAATTCCAGGCAAACATCAAAAGCACAAATATACTTTCCACTCTTCAAAGCAAACAACAAATTCTGTCCATTTCTCGATTAAATTTTTCAGAACTGTTTTGTGATAGTCAATCAATTTTCAAAAGGTGTAATTGGAGATGATTATTTCCATCATCAGGAAAGGAGATTGGATGATTGTGATAGACCTGTCAGATGTGTATTTCCATGTCCTAGTGGCGACCTCCCAGGTTAAGAGACTCATTAGTCAGATGCCTGGAATTACTACTTTGTGGATAGCAATGAGTAGAAGCTGAGAACTTATATTCAATAGAAGGTGTTTAAGTGGAGGATATCAACCACAAACAAAATGGTCTCCAAGGTGAATTACCAGTACCCAGGGCCGCCATTAGGGGGGTACAGCCGATACAACTGTAAGTGGCCACAGGGCCCGAAGGGCCCGCCCGGGCCAGAAGAAGGCAGGACAGGTGAAGGTGAGCCGTGTTGTGCACTATAGAAATGATCTTGCAGCTTCTGATGTTCTCTGTGTCATTGACCTCAGACATCAAGCTCTTTACTGCCACCTTTGGCTACTATGTGCATGTGTATCCCTTGTGTGAGCTGCCTGTACTGTGCTCCTCTGTGTCAGCAACATTCCCTTGTTTGCATCCCTATAATCAGAATGCAGATTACTACTTATTAATTTAGGTTTGGTGGTTGGCTGATGACCATCTTTGTGTTTTTTTTTATTTACCATATTTTTTCTTCACCTTCTGTCCATATAATGAAAATATCAGAATATCGATAGTATGTAAGGCACCTGGATTGGATAGTGGTTCGCACCTTGGTAGCCCAGGTCCTGTCCTGCTTCATCTCAAATGGAAACGTCACCAACCTGTTGTTTTGGAAATGCTGCACTATACTGTTCACACTCCCCTTAGCCTGAATATTGCCTTCTACACATTCCTGGCTGAGGGCCCATTACCCATAATAATAGAATGTCCAGTCCCCAAAAAAAAGTTTTGCTTTATTTTACAACTTAACCACAGGTCAATACATTTCTGGTAAACACAGCCCCTTTACAGCACCACATCCATTTACATCATTTACTTAACAGAAGTCTAAGCATAACGTGCTATTCCTTAGTACATGACATTCTGAGCAGTAGTTCCTCAAGTGAGGAACACTCACATAAGTCCCAGAACCGTTGCAGCCATCTTCCCAGATATTTCAGTCTCCTTATTTAGATGTTTTACACTTAGGGTGTATTCTCCCCTTACACAAAGGGTGGTCCTCCATAGGCCCAGATGCTGTTCTAAACCAAGCAATGGGACCTGCTAGGTCAGGGTCTGTTGGGCAAGGTTTATCTTTCTGCTTCCAACATCCTCCTCTGGATACCCCAGTGATTCAGCTTCACAGAGGGCTATCTCTCTCTCTCTCTCTCTATAAGAGACAGGGGGTTCACACCAATGAGACTTGTCATGCGATTGACAGGTCCAACTCGCTTGACAAGTCGCACCCTATTTTTGGAAATGAAAATGGTTAAATCGATGGGACGCCGGCTTTGCAGTGCCGCACCGATTTGAAATAAAGTTCCTGCACTATTTTTTGTGATTTCAGGTGCAACTTGCACAGAGATCTGTACATGCAATTGCATAGATGTCAGCCAAGTCGCACCTGAAGTCACACGATTTCAGAGGCTAATTCAGTGAACGAGCGATAAGTCAGTCCATAGGGCTACACCATGCTGGTCAGGGGTTTCTTGTTTCCATACCCCAAATTCACTGGGCCACACCCACAGCTGACATATAAATGGGGCACTATCTCCACCTACTACATCACTACAGGAAGGGCAACAATTAAAGGGCACTAACATATACATTATGTGTGTCTGTTGTATGCTGTTGAGGCATTTGTACTCCAGGTCTGCCAAAAATACATTGGCATATTGTGGTGCCATTTTGCTCCCTATAGCAGTACCCATACACTGAACATAAAAGTAACTATTGGAAGTGAAATAGCTATGTGTTAGAATGAATTCAACAAGCTGTGTAACATCCTCAGTACTATATTTGTGGTCTGGTGAAAATGGAATTTGTGATATACAGTAATCCCATCCGTGTGAAGGAAGTTTCTCTAAAGATAGTCTACATTAATATTCATCAGAAATGTGTTTGGTGGTAATTGCTGTATATTGCAGAGCTTTCCTAGGAAATCAGGCGTATCTTGTAGGAAACTAGCAGTAATTCCCACTATTGGTTTCAAAACTTTTTCTTCAATGCCTGAGATTTGTTAAGTGAGTGTATGTATACCATTTTGAGGGTTCTACATGGATTTCCCGACTTTGGGATATTGGGGAGCATATACGAGGGGGTGCTGATAAGTAGTGATCCTTATCCAGAAAAAAATGAGCAAGGAAGCTGTAAATTGCAGAATGTACTGGCCAATATGTCTATATTTAATGGTGCAAATATCAACTACATATGATTTTAAAGTATCTTTCTTTTTCAGGTTCAAAGTGAACATGGCAGCACCTCCAGAAAAATTCAATGTAGAAAAGCATAGGACCATAATCAAGTTCCTTTTTCTCCAAGGGAAAGGTGCAAAGCAGAGCGATGATGAAATGTCACAAACTTTGGGTAACAGTGGCCCTTCATATGTAACATTGGGTCATCAATTTTAAAACTGCCCATTTCGGTGTTGAAAGTGAGAAACCCAGTGGAAGGCTTGTTTATGTCTCTGTGCCTGCAAAAGTCAAACGTTTGGGGATCCACTTTGATGCAAGCTTTCTCATTTCCAAGTAGTTGTGAATAATGACACCAACTCTCTAACCTGATATTCCCAGATAAGTAGCAATACTTTTTGCTGATATTTGGCAGTCCTCCATGATCATGTCATGGATAGCTTTCACATTTGCAGGCAGAGACAGAAACAGGCCTTCCACTGGTTTTCTCATTTTCAACATCAAAATGGCCAGTTTTAAAATTCACAATCCAATGTTTAACTGTTGCATATGAAGGGCCACTGTCACCCAAAGTTTGTGACATTTCATCATGGATCTGCTTGCCACCTTTCCCTTGGAGAAACACAAACTTGATTATGGTCCTATGCTTTTCCACATTTAATTTCTGGAGGTGCTGCCATGTTCAGGTTGGACCTGAAAAATAAAGATTAGTTAAAATCATAGGTAGTTGATTTTTGCACCATTGAATATAGACAAATTGGCCAGTACACTCTGCAATTTACAGCTTCCTCGCACAATTTTTTCTGGGTAAGGCTCAGAACTTATCAGCACTCCCTAGTAGAAGTTCCCAATTTCAATTACTTGGTCGGATCATGCCCCGATAACACTGGTATATGCATTGTCCGAGACCAAGACCGAGAGGAGACACCCTTGGAGGTTGAATAAGACCTTACTACAGGACCCAGTAATCCTGACAGATGTGGTGAAAGAACTGGGACACTATTTCACTACCAACAATACATAAGACAGTAAACCGGAGGTAGTGTGGGAGGCCCATAAGGCCATCATACGAGGCATCCTCATCAAACATGGGGCCAGACAGAAGAGACTAAGATCAGAGCTGTTGACAACCTTATTATCCAAATTACAGTTATTAGAGGTGCAGCATAAGCAGACAATGACAAGGCAATTGGGAGCAGACCTCAACGTCATAGCAGGCAAGTCACTGACGTCCTACAATACAAAACCAAGGCAGCCATCCAGATATGTAGACGCAGAGTCTATGAATCGGGTGACAAGTGTGGGAGAATGTTAGCCCAGTCACTTCGATCACAGAACAAAGCGTCCTACATCCCACACATTGTCACGCGCAGCGGACAGAAGGTGTCGATCCCACAATCGATTTCCCAGGAATTCAGGGACTTTTACCACACTCTGTATAACCTGCCCCCACTCCCCTAGAATCTGACTCAGACCTATCGCGGGACTACCTTGCTGCCTCCAACATGCCGACCTTGCCCTCAGAGGCCAGAGTGCTACAGGCGGCTCTGGGTAATACCAAACCAGGTAAAGCCCCTGGTCCGGATGGACTGACCGTCACCTACTACAAGACACTGCTCCCCTCCCTGGGCCCTTACTTAGTATCCCTGTTCAATAATCTCAGCACGGGGACAAAACTACATGTGTCTACCCTACAGGCACAGATAGCAGTCATCCCTAAAGATGGGAAGGACCCGAGCCAATGCGGAAGCTATCGTCCTATTTAACTATTGAATGTAGACCTCAAGCTTCTCACCAAAATCATTGCGTCAAGGATTCAACAACACCTACCAAGCCTCATCCACCTTGACCAAGTGGGGTTTGTCCCTTCTAGGGAAGCTAGGGACAACACCGCCAAAGTTTTGAACCTTTTACACGCCGCGAACACTACAAAGACGCCATGCGTCAACTGGCAATTCATGTTCGACACATTGGGCTTGGACACAAGATGCTAAACTGGATATCGGCAGTTTACACAAACCCGACGGCTAAAGTTAGGGCGAACGGGGTGTTGTCGGAAGCATTCCCGATTACGAATGGGACATGGCAGGGCTGCCCCTTGTCGCCCCTATTATTCACGCTTTCCCTCGAACCCTTCCTGAGGTCCGTGCGAATGAACCCAGGTATCTCGGGAATTAGGGTGGGTGACAGAGAATATAAGGTGTCGGCCTACGTGGACCATATGCTATTCTCACTGACGAACCCTACAATGTCCCTTCCTAGCTTAATGCATGAATTTGATGACTACGGGAGGATATCCAACTTGAAAATGTATCTGAGCAAGTCGGTAGCAATGGGGGTGGGCATACCGAGTCCACACTTAGCGCATCTTCAAGGTAGTTTTGGCTTACAATGGGCGGACACAGCCCTGAATTACTTGGGCACACGTATACCCCCCTCCCTCTCCCAAATTGTTAAACTCAATTTCCTGCCACTGCTTAAATCTGTCCAGAGGTTGTTTGAACAATGGACCACCGCCCTACACTCCTGGTTCGGTAGATGTAACATACTTAGGATGTCCATACTACCTAAATTGTTATACCTCCTTCAAGCCCTCCCCATACACGTACCGGTGGATTACTTAAAGCAAGTCCAAACCACGTTTAAGACCATTTTGTGGGCTGGGAAACACACTAGAATACCCAGATCGATACTATCTCTACCCAAACAACATGGCAGATTGGCTATGCCAAACATCTGTACGTATTACCACGTGGCACACTTGAATCGCCTCATCGACTGGTGTAGGCATGGGAGTGTAAAACTGTGGCCGCGTCAGGAACAAGCACAGAGCGAAACTGCACTGTTGAGAGCGCCGTGGTGCCCCACGGCACTACACAAGTCTACACGGACTCATCCGTTGATAGGGAACACGATTAAGATCTGTGCTAGGTTGATGTCTCAAACTAGCTTTTCCTCGAGAGACACACCCTTGCGCCCGGTGTTGGGCAACCCACAATTTGAGCCGGGTATGCGGGACGCAAAATTCCGGGCCCTACAGGAGTCTGGAACATTCCAGGCCTCTCACTTTAGCGAGGCAGGGCGTTGGAAAACAATGATGGAACTGATGGACTCAGGGGGCCGCTATCAATTAGACTTCATGAGGGCCAACCAACTTAAGCATTTCTTGCACACCATACCTCCCCCTCCCACGGAGAGTCACACTCTTACCTCTTTGGAGGTGCTGTGCTCGTACACGGGTGTGTTGCCACACGCTTTGTCCATCGTACATACCATTCTGATCACACCGATGGAAGGGCATCAGATCCCCTGTATCGCTAAATGGGAACACGAACTACACTGCACATTCTCCGTTAAGAAAAAGCAAAAAATACTGACGTTTACACACAAATCTTCTATATGCACTAAAGTCCAGGAAACGAACTATAAACTCCTGACACAATGGTACCGAACTCCGGCCCTACTCAGTAAACTTTTCCAGACAATGTCAGATACTTGGTGGCGGTGTCAAAAGGAGACAGGTACGCTGCTCCACATCTTCTGGTCATGTCCACAGTTTAAGCCCTTTTGGGCAGAGGTCAGGAGGATATCGCAAAAATTTACGGAACGACAGATCCCGGATGACCCGGCATACTTCCTGTTACATGCCAACGATACCCCCACACGCATTTACAAAAAGTCGATCATTCGACACCTTTTGGACGCAGCCAAGGCATGTATCCCTATCTGCTGGAAGTCCCCGAATCCACCGACCGTTGCAATGTGGCTACAGAAAGTGGATGATATTAATAGGATGGAGGACCTGATTCTCACAAACCAAGATAGACATGAGTTATACTCGCAGACTTGGTAGCTATGGAACATCTACACTTACTCAGAAGAGGGACAGGCCCTTAGGGGAGTGACTTAGAACAACAGACGGATCTCCACCCCCTGAAAGAGGGAAATCAGACCTGCCGAACTAGGGTACTTGATGACAGAGCTGACAGATCCAGTGGTCCCTGCTTGCGAGCTGCCCCCCCACGCTCCCTTCTTTGCTTTCTATCTCTTCTTCTGGAACCCATTCACCTGGGTTATTCCTTCTCTCCGCTTTCCCGGGAGACTCTCGGGAGCTGCTAATGCTTTTTGCTTCTTGTTTTCCCTCCTAATACTTTTGGATAATGGAAAAAGGAGAGCGGGTCTGCGGATCCTAGACTTTACACTACATCCTATAGGTGAACAATGATAGATTGGCGGCACCGATGTGGGTGTGACATGGGGGAATTAGCAACATGTGTGCTATGCTGACCGCCTGACGCCCACACCGACGGAATACTTGGGTCTAGCTGAAAACCCGCTGGACAAATAGGTTAGATTTAAGAGACACATGCACCTGCCTAAGTTATGTATATATACCTGTGGATGTCATTATGTTTACATTGTTGTTATGGTCCATGTGGACGTGCTTTCTGTTGTGAATAAATAAAGAATTTTGAAGAAAAAAAAAAAGAAGTTCCCAATTTTTGGATTATCTGGAATTGCACTGTTAAATTCTGAATGTAGATGGATTGGTAGTTTTTTTAATGAGACCTTTAAGTTGTTAAGTAAAATCATAATCGGATCATAATCCATTTTTTTTAATAGTAAATAGCATCTGTATCTCTTGTTTTAAAACAGAAATAAAGACGATTCCCTCAATAAGTGACAACTAGCAATGACAATAATGGGGATGCACTGTCATCTAACCTTTACTGATATAGAGCAATTCTGTTACTTGTCATTGCATTGTTAGGCTGTTGTATGACAAGCACACTAGTGATCTATAATCCCAACTGGAACCCCACTGTGCAGCTGTACAATACAAACAAAAATAATAAACTATTTATATTCCTGCCAAGGTACAACATCACTCTTTTGTTAGCAATTAGAGCTGCAATCTAAATTAGTCTCTCCCTGGCTGGTGAAAAAAAAAACAAGGCAAGTTCCAAATTATTTTTCCTAATTCTTCTCCAGCTCAGTAGAGAGAATACCCTATGGCACTGAAAGGAAGTGTCTGGTGTCCAGAATTCATTTCCTTGTTACTTTGGTGTCTAGGCAGCGGATGACTATATTCACTGATTACAAACTCTGACTGCCCTAAGGTCATATTTTGTTCTTTTTAAAGATGGTTCTTGTTGAGCACAAATCTGTCTCTGGAGAATGTCCTCCATGACAAGGGAATATCCACAGCAGAAGCTAGACCATCAGCCTTATAAAAACCAAGTGACAGAGAAGTCACACATTGCAGGATAAAGTGATGTGTCTGTTGACATACAGAAATGAAACATACTAGACTAGATTATACAAAGTCACATAATGGCTTTCTAGAAAATGGAACAACAGAAGAAATGAATGAGAACGGCTGCCGGAAGTACATTTAACTATGTTTGCTTATTCATAATAACAGTGTCTCGGAAATAGCGCAGGAAACTTCACCCATTAGTTTATTCCATTTGACCCTCTACTTTGAAGGCCAAATCATTTTTTTTCGTTTTGGATAAAATGGGGAAGGGTTAGAATCCCAGACAAGTTTATTGCTCTGTCCCACTTGGAAGATTCAACTTCTCTATTCTCCCTGTTGGCTGTTGTCCCTGAAAATGTTGGGAAATCTAAAAGTTTACAATTGTCTTCAGAACACGAGGTAAAGGTAAATGATACATATTCTGGGGACAACTGCCTAAGAGGGGAGTTCCCCTTACTTTGTAGAGATTTCCTTTTACTTCATGTTGTTTGGCAGAAAATAAAAGGACACAGCCTTAATTTTGTTTTAGTTTCAGATGGGATAGAAAAACTATTTGTATTTCTAAGGATGTCACTGGAACAGGAAGTAAGAACAGCCTTCCCAACATTGGCACCATCTGTAGTAAATATCTGACAATAGTAAGATCCCATTCTACTAAGGTTAGAAATTAAAGCCAAACTCCAGTTTAGTTTTATTTACTAACTTATGTGGCCTTTGTCAGTGAAGTATACGCTGTATAGCATTAGCGATTCAAAGACTCCCAGTCTGCTGCCAGAACAAAATTGAGTAGGGCTGAATACTTTTCAGCCATTCACAGGAAGCGTTGCATTTTTATCAAGGCTTCCTCTGATTGGATAAAGTGGAGATCATGAGATCTTCCGCCCGGCTCTCAATCTTGGCTAATTAATGAAGGCCTTCTATTCATTGATAACAATACAAGGAATACTGTAAATAGCTGAGAAGTGCTCAGCCTGACTTCACCTTGTTTCAGCAGCAGACAGAAAATCCTTGTACCACTCCCAGAACACAGCGCTGTATACTGTATGTAACTGATGTTACACGTAGTTTATACAGTGCTGACAGCGACCGCATTGCTTAGTACAGGAAATAGTTTGATTGGATCAGCTTGGTGCAAAGAAACTAAGTCTGGAGTCCAGCTTAAAGGTTAATGGAAGCGATAGGACTATGTGTTGGGCTTAATGTTCAGTGTTATTGTAAGATTGGTGGGTTCTTTTTAATTTTGTTTATTTTAATTGATCGGTTGAGTTTAAATGTCAAGAAATAGGTAAAATAATAATGTCAATATTTTGGAAAAATCAAAATGAGCAAGTGATGAAAAATAATTAATGATTACCTTCAGTGAAACCTGCATATCAAAAAGCAATCATTGAAGGAGTTCTATGGTCACAGCATATACTGTACTTTCATTTTATAGTTATTTTTGACAATCCAATATGAACATTTTCTTTCATGCTGTGAGTTCTGCCTGTCAGATGGTTATGTTCAAGAAACCAGTTTGAGATGATTTGAGCTTTGTGACATGGTGCATTATCCTGCGTTGAAGTAGCCATCAGAAGATTGGTACACTGTGATTATAGGTCTGTGCTTATCTTATCTTCCTCTCAGTCCATCCACCACCTCATTTCATTTTAGCCTGTGATAAAATTTGAAGCATCTTGGTATACTTTCTGCAGCTATTGCGTCCAGAAATATAAACGCAGATACATCTCCGCCTACTGTTTGGATATTCCATTCAGGCTTGGCCTGTAATATTGAGGAAGAAAGATATTCAGAACGTGTCTATACGATACGAGTTGGTGAAGCCTGTTTGCCTATGCCATTGGACCTGTGTGCTGACTACTTGAATTAACGCTTGAGTAATCGCCCCAGTTTGGATACAAAGACCCCTGTGGTGAAACGCCATAGCCACATCTGATGTGCCTGATACCCCTGTAGGGGTTCTAGGATCTGGTAAGCGGGGACACAAGAGGGGTCGCTGAAGTCACTACCTGTCAGCTGAGAGCATCTTTGTCACCTGGAATTACTTAGAAGATATATTTTTTGATCTGTGTTCTATTTATTGGAATACAATTTGAACTTTATGTCACACAGTTGCAAGCTTTATTAACTACATGTGTGCTGGATTATTGACACACATTACTAGTGCACTGGACACTTATTATTTATATATTACTTTCATAATTTTTACATATATATTTTTTTATGATGCACCTTAATGTTTGAGGATTTATTCACTATTGGTCACTGATGCACTTTATTAATGTTTATCACTGCTTCTAGTGTATATTCGGTTATTCATTTGTGAGAGGTCTTATATGAAAAGTGAAAAAGAGGGGTGTACTGCGCTAATTCGATAAATGGTAAAGTGGCAACAAAAAATGTTATACAACACTAATAATAATGGTCAAAGGAAGAGCTGCGCTGTAGGCTAAAATGTGACACTAGTGACAATGACGTGCTAGATAAATATCAATTAAAATTACGAAACCCCGATAAGTGAAAGAAATTATATCTGTAAATAGGTCTGTGAGACCTCAATAAGATAACAACAGCCGGCCAGCTCGATTGTATTTTATATGCCTTATTGATCTCCTGTAAGAAGATATATTTTTTGATCTGTGTTCTATGTATTGGAATACAATTCGAACTTTATGTCACACAGTTGCAAGCTTTATTAACTACATGTGTGCTGGATTATTGACACACATTACTAGTGCACTGGACACTTATTATTTATATATTACTTTCATAATTTTTACATATATATTTTTTTTTTTTTTTTTTTTTTTTTTAAAGTCAGCCGAATTCATTCTTTTATTTCCTGTTCAGCTTCTTTTTTCCATTTCCTGCTTATGAAGCTGAAGCCATCAAACAATCTCTGTTCTGCATTTGCAATTTTCTTCTCTTTCTTTCCTCTGTAGTGAATCAGTTTCTTCACTCCTATTCGCTCATTTGTGTCTATTTCTGGGCATTCTGGCATCCACAATGGTGGGGTGACCTTTCCTTCCTCCAGCTTTTTCCAGTCAATTGATCTGAAGAATCGGTGTTCTCGTAGTCTATAAACTGCCCTCCCGCGAACTTTTGCATTTTCTGTAAGAAGTTGCTCAATAACATTTCGAAGGTCAGGGTCAACGTTCTTTAGATAGGGTGAGTTCTTGAATCCGACCCATTGGTGCAGGAAGAAGGAGGAGGAGAGGAGGACGGGAAGTGCGGGAGTGGCCGGCCAGCGGAGTGGATGGGCTGAGGGAACCGACAAGGCTAAGTTAGAGGCCGCAGGAGAGGGGACTGCCTGCACCGGGGCAGCAGCATGGGTCGTCCTGGCATCCCATCCTGCCACAGACCAGAAACTGGCAGTCAAGGTGGTAACGAAAAGGCAATTATTAAAAGAAGATCCTGAAAGTGTCCTTATAGAGAGACAAATACTTGAAGAAGTTGGAGAGAGTCCTTTTTGTTCACACGCCTATGGAACCTTCCAATCAGAAGAAAATCTTTTCTTCGTTATGGAGTACGTGAGAGGAGGAGAACTATACGACCAGATCAAGTCTTCTGCACCATTACCAATGGATGCAATAAGATTTATTGCTGCTGAACTTCTCTGTGCGCTGAAATATCTGCATGGACGTGGTATCATTCATAGAGACTTGAAACCCGACAACATACTGTTTGACAGCTCCGGCCATGTGAAAATCATAGATTTTGGCCTTTCTAAAGTCGTTGTGGTTGGATCCAAGAAAGTGCATAGTAATGTCGGTACTCCATGCTATATAGCCCCCGAGGTTCAGCATGGAAAACCCTACGATGGTATGGCCGACTATTATTCACTTGGTGTCATCCTTTTTGAAATGGCTACATATATATTTTTTTATGATGCACCTTAATGTTTGAGGATTTATTCACTATTGGTCACTGATGCACTTTATTAATGTTTATCACTGCTTCTAGTGTATATTCCGTTATTAATTTGTGAGAGGTCTTATAAAAGTGAAAAAGAGGGGTGTACTGCGCTAATTCGATAAATGGTAAAGCGGCAACAAAAAATGTTATACAACACTAATAATAATGGTCAAAGAAAGAGCTGCGCTGTTGTAGGCTAAAATGTGACACTAGTGACAATGACGTGCTAGATAAATATCAATTAAAATTACGAAACCCCGATAAGTGAAAGAAATTATATCTGTAAATAGGTCTGTGAGACCTCAATAAGATAACAAGAGCCGGCCAGCTCGATTGTATTTTATATGCCTTATCTCACTTCTTCGATGTAAGTGCATTTTTATGTTACTTATTCAATTTTTAAGGGTTTTACGCTATGCCAGTCTCTTCTTTTTTTTATGTGGTGCATCCTGAATTGCTACGTTGTTTGAGACAACTTCTATGCAATATTGAACCACACTGAGGGATTTTTGCTACCAATAGAGGCTGGGATATCAACCATATGCGCATATTGATCTCCTATAATAAGAGATCACATCCATCTGGTAAGCGGCAGTGTTATTGTTTGGTGGAGGCACTATCCTGTCAGCACTTTTCCCTGAACTATTGGATTCGTTGAACACTGGGGATATTTAAGTTTATATGGACACTGCATTAATATGTTTTATTATATTCACATTTTTTTACATTTGACGCTTTCCTAATGGTATGTCTAAGGATTTTCTTGGTTTGTTCACATGGACTGGTATTTATTCACTCGATAATTTTCAGGTTTCTACCTAATTTAGGAATTAACCCCTTCTTGTTATCTTATTGAGGTCTCACAGACCTATTTACAGATATAATTTTTTTCACTTAGTCGGTGTTTCATTATAAGAAAAGTATTTGTGTTGTGACCCACACATCCAGACTACCACAGTTGCTACACTTGTTCACATTTATTAGCATTACCCACAGGCTTCGTTGCACTTCTGGTAACCTATGAGGAGTCACTTATGATTGATAGTGTTGCTCACGAATATTCGCATTGCGAATATTCGTTACGAATATGGCATATTCGAATATTCGCGAATAACTCGAATTTCGCGGCCAATATTCGCTATTCCGAATATTCGCATTTTTTCAAATTTATTTTTAAAACAGATCACATCCTATCGACGTCTAAAAGCATTGCTGGTATGATTAGAGACCCTGGGCCGAGTAGCTAAGCTGAGGCGATCCTTTTATGTTGCCGAATATTCGCAATCGCGAATATTCGATTTCCGAATATTCGCAAATACTTTCTCCGCCCTTCTTTTGCATCAGAGCCAATCAGAGTTGTCAAAATCTCGCAATCAATTTCGCATTCGCATTAGCGAAATTTCGATAAAATATCACCAATATTCGATTTCCGAATATTCGCGAATACTTTCTCCGCCCTTCTTTTGCATCAGAGCCAATCAGAGTTCTCCTACCACAGTTGTCAAAATCTCGCAATCAATTTCGCATTCGCATTAGCGAAATTTCGATAAAATATCACCAATATTCGATTTCCGAATATTCGCGAATACTTTCTCCGCCCTTCTTTTGCATCAGAGCCAATCAGAGTTGTCAAAATCTCGCAATCAATTTCGCATTCGCATTAGCAAAATTTCGAAAAAATATCACCAATATTCGATTTCCGAATATTCGCGAATACTTTCTCCGCCCTTCTTTTGCATCAGAGCCAATCAGAGTTCTCCTACCACAGTTGTCAACATTTCGCAATCAATTTCGCATTCGCATTAGCGAAATTTCGCAATTTTTTTTTTTTTATAAAATATCACGAATATTCGATTTTAGCGAATATTTCACGAATATTCGGCTATATATTCGTGATATATCGCGAAATCGAATATGGCGTATTCCGCTCAACACTAATGATTGATGCCTATTTAGACACGTTAATCACTCAGACCTTGTGGATGTGAGTGGGAGGTGGCGCCACTACCCCTTCTTTATACATCAATGGCAATGAGTGCATGTCGGAAATAAAGTAAGTAAATGTGTGGAATTCTTCATAAAGTAAATTTACAAACAAAGATCATTCAGATTAATAATATAAATAATTAGGAAACACAATGTGGAAATTAATATAATATTTTAATTTTTGACTATGATACACTTTAAATCCAAATACAGGCATCTGAATTTATTGACAAATTTGTACTTTTCCTGTAGAAATCAAACCTTGACCCTGCCCCTCCCAACTTGTGAGCCTAAATGTAAGAATTTAGGTTAGGAAGAGGAAAAGCTAACTGTTGGTTAAGGGTCAAGATTAAAGTGGTTCTAAAGCTTAATTTTTTTTTTACTTTAATGCATTCCTTGTATTAAGGTAAAAAATGCTTAGGCATCAGCATCCCCCCTCAACCCCCACTTTACTTATCCAAGCCTTTATTCGAGCCAGCACTGTGCACGTCTGCAGGTCCTCTCTCCCCTCACTTCCGAGTATCACTGGCTTTGCGCGGGCACTGGGAGCCATTGGCTCCCAGTGCTGTCATTCAAAACCAATGATGAGGAAGCAGGGCAGGGTCAATGAACGCAGCATCGGGGCTCAGGAACGAGCATGCACGAGTGTCCCCATGGGAAGCGGCTTCCAATGGAGGCACTGTACAGATAGGAGGAGCCAGAAGCACTGACAGGGGACCCGAGAAGAGAAGGTTCGGGGTCGCTCTGTGCAATTCCATTGCACAGCAATGTCCCCATCAGAGGTGTCCCCATCAGCGATGATGGAGACACTGCTGATGGGGACACCGCTGTTTGGCACACTGCTGATGGGGACATGGGTGTCCACATCAATGGTGTCCCCATCAGGATAGCAATGTCCCCATCAGCGGTGACCCCATAATCGATGTCCCCATCAGCACAGCAATGTCCCCATCAGAGGGGGACACATGCTGCTGGGGACACTGCTGATGGGGACATTGCTGTGCTGATGGGGACACCGCTGACAGGGACATTGCTGTGCTGATGGGGATGTTGCGGTGGACACTGCTGATGGGGACATTGCTGTGCTGATGGGGACACCGCTAACAGGGACATTGCTGTGCTGATGGGGATGTTGCGGTGGACATTGCTGATGGGGACTTTAGGGACATGGCTGAATTTAGGGACATGGCTGAATTTAGGGACATGGCTGAATTTAGGGACAAGGCTGCATTTGGGGACACAAGGCTGCATTTGGGGACACGTGGCTGCATTTAAAAAAAAGTATTGGTATTTGGTATCGGCGAGTACATGAAAAAAAGTAATAAAGAAAGAGTACATGAATGCAGTCCTGAATGGTGTTAGGAAATGTATTGCTTACTGCTATCATCATGACAGATGTAGGCAATCACAGTGTAAAAAAAAACATGTACACTGGCTGGCTACTCTGATACCATTGTACATCAGTGCCTTCAGCCATTGTCTCTGATCTCCACTACAGCAGTACATTGTCATCAGACCTATGCTGTCAGTCAGTATCCCTGATCACTGTCACACCAATTAGTGTCCCTTATCACCACCACCAACTCACAGTGCAAAAAGAGAGCCTTCTACTACTGCTCTTCCTCTTTAAATGTCCTTCTCCTGGTAATTATAGTCCAAAGCCAACTTGCAGCAAAAGCTGTGTCCCTGAGTGAACTACACTCCCAATGATCCTCCATGTTTCTTCTCCAAAGACTTTAGCAGTTCCTATTTTTGCTTGCCCTCTAGTGAATGTAGGGTAGATAAACACTGACTGCTCTGTGTTAGGTATAGAAATCTGGTAGTCTCCCAGAGAAACAGTCTCACAAAGTCCCTTTCTCCAGGTGGAACTGCCGGCTGGGCTACACAATCCCTGCATTAGGGTAAGAACCATCCCGCTATTTGTGCCCCTCACCTAAACACTTATTTGAGTCTTCTCACAATCCAGTGCTGTCCTGTCTGCAGCACTGCTGCTCTCTCTTTCTCTTACAGGAGACTCGAAAGCAGTGGGAGCCATAGGCTCTGGAGCCTGCCTGCACAGGTGTCCACTGAGCACACGGATTGCTATGGGGGTATCTGCAAGAAGAAGGATTAGACTGAAAAAGAGGACGTAAGCCACCACTGCAAAGAGCAGGTGATTATAAAAAAACTTTTTTTATTTTGTAAAAAAAAAATGTTTGGTGTCACTTTAAGTGGTTGCTAAACATTTTAGAAAAATTCCCCATTAAATTCCCCATTAAATACCTTCTGCTGAGAAACTGGCTTAGCTATTTATAGATCACATTTTTTAAGTCTATGTTCATGGGGGGAGGGCATCGGGTGCTGAGGCTGGAGGTGCTTGAGCATGTTACACATTATACCCTAAATAGAGGTGTAGCATGTAATATGCTCCAAAAGGTGAACTTATGCCGCGTACACACGATCAGACATTCCGACAACAAAACCGTGGATTTTTTTTTTACAACGAAATGTTGGCTGAAACTTGTTTTGCATACACACGGTCACACAAATGTTGTCGGAAATTGCGAACGTCAAGAACACGGTCATGTACAACACAACGACGAGCCGAGAAAAATTAAGTTCAATGATTCCGAGGATGCATAGGATTTTGGTGCGTCAGAATTGCATACAGAGGATTGGAATTTCCAATAAAAACTTTTGTTGTTGGAAAAATTGAGAACCAGCTCTCAAACATTTGTTGTCGGAAATTCCGAAAGCAAAAGTCTGATGGAGCCTACACACAGTCGGAATATTCCGACCGTGTGTACGTGGCATCAGTCTTAAAAACTCCACTCATGAAAATCAGGTCTCATATCACACAACACCTTTCACCTTGAAATTTCGGAGGGCTTCAAAATTGTGGATGCCTCTCCTCTTCTCATCAGTCTATCATCCCAAGATAGCTAAACAGCTCAACTAGCCTTTTAAGCAGTTGAGCTACTTCCGACGAAACCTTACACTTGCACTTCATCACTTGCAGCATATTTTGCCATGACAATATGGCCCAGGTTTCAGAATTCTCCATAACCGCTTGCCAAATGAAGATGACCAGGGCTAGGTTGGATAAGAATGTCTCACACTAAATGATCCTCGTCATTACGCATTAAATATCTTCCATATGTAAGATAATGCAGCCAAGTCAATTAGTAATATATGCCTGCCTGATTTAAGACTGAAAAAGAAGCTCCAGCGTTTTGGTTAAGAGAGCCCATTGTGTAATCAAGGGTTTGCTGTCTGAAAGCTCATTTTATTTTCTAAACTGCTCATTTAAGTACTTTGTACATTTTTTCAGTTCTTTGGAGAAGTCCCTCCTCAGCCACACTGCACAAAAACTAACCATCAGAAGTAAACAGGAAACTAAACAAAAGAAAACTTTTTTTTTTCAGTCAACCTCCCAAACTAACAATGCAGGGCTCAAAGCAAATATGAACACAAACATTGACAATCCAAATTATCTGCTTATAAGTAGTAAGCACTAATTACTAATTAGCACAGGAAAAGGACAATATTTTCTAGGGTAATTCGTAGACTAAAGATTAGTACACATCAGCCAAATGTCGGGTGGCAATAGAAACCGGCCTTTATTTAACCTGTGTGTACGGGAGCTGATCCATTTGAAGCAGAAGCGGGTGATCTCCAACTTAAAGTGGAACTAAACTCTCAAAAAACAAAAACAAACAGGTAGGACTTTTGCAACAAAAAAGATCCTAACGTTCTCTTCTGTCATAACTGCTCCCCCTGTCTGTGTTAATGTATGCTGAGCCGTGCATGTACAACTTAGCACACATTTACAACACCATTCTGTGCCATGATTATGTGAATCCCTTAAGTCTAGTACACACGACCCAAATGTCGGGAGACATCGGATGGTTGAAAAAAAAACTGTCAGGCCCCGTACACACGAGAGGATCCATCCGCTGAAAAATCTCAGCAGATCGGTTTCAGCGGATAGATCCCCTGGTGTGTACGTTCCAGCGGATATTTATCCGCGGATATTTCCGAATTCCAGCAGATAAAAATTTGTAGACATGTCTACAAATCTATCCGCTGGAATCGGAACCAGCGGATCGATCCGGTGGTCTGTACAGACTCACCGGATCGATCCGTCCGAACCCATCCCTCGCATGCGTCGTAATGATTCGACGCATGCGTGGATATCCTTATATGACAGCGTCGCGCACGTCGCCGCGTCATCATCGCGGCGACGGCGCGACACGTCACCGCGATGGGAATTCGGCGCGGATTTTAATCCGATGGTGTGTACACTCCATCGGATTAAAATCCTCAGAGGATTTATCCGCGGATAAATCCTATCGTGTGTACCAGGCCTGAGACATTCCGGCCGTGTGTATGTCAGTCTGTCTGACAGAAGCTGGCCTTCTGTCGGAAGAGCATGCTGGAAAGCCAGCATCCGACTGACTCCCGATCAGCGCTCTCAGCCAATGGTGAAGAGCACTGAAGGTTTTGTTCTGGCGGGAGGGGCGTCCCCCTGTCAGAACACAACAGCTCAGTGGGGGAGATCTCTGAACTAACCTCTTATGGTTAGTACAGTGGCTCTGACCAGAGCTGTCAGTTTTTTTTTTCATTCAACCCGTGGGGTTTGAACGAAAAAAAAAACGAATAGTGTGTACCCGGCTTTACGCATATGTGGAAGTAATGTCCCATAAGTGCAGTTTAAGCTGGGGAGGTGGCTAGCACGAGTAGAGTGCCGCAGCTACCAAGAAGAAGACAAACACAAGCCTGTCGAGCCCAAAGTGCCCTTCTTGCTGCATTTGCCAATCTGAATTGGGAGCCCACCACTTCTGCAGCAACTGTACTTCCCCTATTTAATGGCCAACCCGGAATTCAGGAGCAAACGGTTGATTTTACGTCACCTGATTTTTATTCGCTGTTTTTCACAGAAGATCTCTAGATCTATTGTGGACCAAAGCAGTTTGTATGCTGGTCAATTCATCGCCGCTAATCCCCAGTTGATCCTTTACTAGATATTGGAAACCTATTATGGTTTCCGAATTTAAGACTTTCCTGGGCGTATCCCTCCTCATGGGCATAATTAAAAAGAGTGAGTTGCGGTCATATTGGTCAACTGACCCAATTCACCATATGCCGTGTTCTCTGCCTCCATGACCAGGACACGATAAGAGCAGATCTTACGGTTCATGCACTTCAATGATAATGAACTCTGTCTTCCTCGGTGTGACCCTGGATTTGATCGGCTCTACAAAATTCGGCCCCTCGTAAACCACTTCAACCAACAGCTTGCAGCCTTGTTTACGCCCGATCAAGTTGTTTGTGTTGATGAGTGCCTGATTAAGTTTTCTGCCTGCTTGTCTATCAAACAGTATCTTCCCAACAAGCATGCCAGATATGGGGTCAAGATGTATAAGCTCTGTGACAGGGCAACAGGCTATACATATAGTTTTATGGTTTATACATATAGTTTTACTGGAAGAGATTGTCACGCAGAGCCGGAGAACTGCCCAGACTACATAGGGAGCGCTGGTAAGATTGTGTGGAACTTGGTATCACCCTTATTCGGAAAGGGGTACCACTTGTACATGGAAAATTATTACATGAGCGTGGCACTTTCTAGTCACCTTTTTGACACATGTGGCACTGTGCGAATTCTGACTTAGACGGAGGAGGGAGCTTGCTTGAAGTGTAATAATTTGTTAGCAGTAAAGTGGAGGGATTCACAGAATGTTTTCTTTCTGTCCTCCCTCACGCAGATACGACAGTCCAAATTCCTTTAGTAACTGGTGTTGTGAAGAAACCCCTCTGTGACCACGAATACAACCTTAACATTGGGGGGGGGGGTAGACCTCAATGACCAGTTGTTGGCGCCGTACCTAATTGTCCATAAGGCCAGACGCTGGTATAAAAAAGTGTCTGTATATTTATTCCAATTTGCTCTGCTGAATGCTTTTGTGCTATACAAAGCTTCAGGACGAATTTGATCCTTCCTTAAATCCCAGGAAGAGATCGTCACAGCCCTTCTGTTTCCAGACGGTGCTGTGGTCCACCTTCCCAATGCAATGAGAGGAATTTTTCGTGTGTCCTCCCTGGTACCCCTATCCAAAGAACACCAAAGAAGATGTTGTGTCTGCAGAAAACGCGTGACACCCGCTTTTATTGTCCCTCCTGTCTTGACCAACAGCGCACACACAAAAACACACAAAAAAAAAGACAAAAATAGTTGTGCTTTTATTTTTCTTCTCTCTCTATTGTTCTCTCTCTTATGCTAGTTCTCTATTGTCCGCTCTATTGTTCGCTCACTATTGTTCTATATCTATTGTTCTCTCTCTATTTATTTATTTTTACTATGTTTTATTGTATTTGCTTTACAGGTATGGTATATGTCTTACTGTTATACTGTAATGTTACTTTTGTTACATTATTGCTAACCATCATTTGCTTGGCAGGTAAGCCATTCAGCTACAGCACGGGTTTATTAATTCTGACGGCGTTTGCTCCCATTATACGTAAAGCCGTGACTCCATCACTGTAGGAGGTGATTATAAAACCACAGTTAAAAAAAGAACATATATTGCGAAGCATGGGGGCAGGGGTGGAGGAGCAATTTGCTCCTAACATTAGTACAAGTACACATGCAAGGAGGGGGGCTGATGTGAAATGGTTACAAATGTGTGGGGGGTAGGTTAAATGGCTCTAATGGGGACACAAAAATACAGGGAGGCTAATGGCTCTAATGGGGACACAAACGTGTGTGTGTGTGTGGGGGGGAGGCTGATGGCTCAGATGGGGACACAAACATGTGGGAGGGCTGAGGGGGACACAAACATTTGGGGGGCTTATGGCTGTGATGGAGACACAAATGTGGGGGCTGATGACTCTGATGAGGACACAAACATCTGGGGGGCTTATGGCTCTGATGGGGATACAAATGTGGGGGGGCTGATGACTCTGATGGGGACACAAACATCTGGGGGGCTTGTGGCTCTGATGGGGACACACATGCGGGGGGCTGATGGCTCTGATGGGGATACAAACATGTGAGGGGGGTGATGGGGACACAATCATGTGTGAGGGGGCACTGATGTCTCTGATGGAGACACAAAAATGTGGGGGGGGGTGGGGTGATTGCTTTGATGGGGACACAACATATGCAGACAGGGGTGGGCTGTGATGGGGACACAAATGTGTAGGGAGACAAATGATGGGGACACAAAAATGTGGGGGGGCTCTAATGGGGACACCAATTTGTGGGGATACCCCTATATGTGATAGGGACACAGATGCATGGGAAAAATTATGGGGTCACGAATGAATGGGGAGACTGATGGAGACACAGATGAATGGGGAGACTGATGGGGACACAGATGAATGGGGAGACTGATGGAGACACAGATGAATGGGCAGGCTGATGGGGACATAGATGAATGGGGGGACTGATGGGGACACAGATGAATGGGGAGACTAATGGGGACACAGATGAATGGGGAAAATGATGGGGACATGGATGTAAAGCCTCATACACACTGGAAGTTTAGCCCCGCTGCATGATGCTCCAGTGTTTAGGTACCAGCAAAGGATACAGGAGCACCATCCAGCCCTATTTCCAGCAGTAAGTCAAATTTTATTCTTCGACTGTGGATTTATTTATAAATGATTTTTCTGGCCTACGAATGTGTAAAAAATAGAATGTAGCCCTCAATGTAAAAAGCTTGGAGACCCCTGCTCTAGATGAATGAAATGCATGTTGTTGCCATTGTTGTGTGGCTTGATAACAATGACTTTACAACAATGTTTAACATTGAATACTTAGCTGAAAGCTCACCACAACTTTTTCATTCTGTGTATTCAGCTTTGCTTGAGCAACAAGAAAATGTTGGTATACTTCCCCCAAAACATCTGGGCTCCCTGCTTACATTTATTGCCTTTCCCAAGGCTGGGGGATTGTGTGATTGATGAACATTTTATTTCAAACAGATTTCCGATGTTCTCTATTAATCTCTACACTCTGGAAAATATTTAACATTGGACTACAGAGTATGAACAGTATTATTTTAAATTAACCCCTTCTCAACAATATTGTTCTCAGAAATGTGGTCTCTAATATCAAAGCTCTGTTGTTCAGATGTAATGAGCTAATGGCACATAAAGCAGAGTATCTGAATTTAATTTACAATTTAGCAGGCTCATCAAATTTCTGCCAACTTTGGTCTGCAAGCCAATTCAAGCTGCATGTTATGGTCAGGGGGAGGAAAGGGACTGTTAAAGTGGGAGTAAACTCCCATGTATGATCGTTACCTATAGATAAGGCTTACCTATAGATGCTGTAAATATATTCTAAACATGCATCGTTTAGGAGATATTTACTTTAGATGCAGCCAGTGATGTCACTGGCACATGCGCTATGAAGGAAGTCGGGCCGTGAACAGCGACTCCTGCACGCATGTGACATGATGTCACTGATGGCTCAGCCATAGCCAAAGCCCACAAACCAGGAAAGAAGACTGGGTAAAGATGGAAGGGTCTTCAGCGGTGACAGTGCACCACTGGGGGGCTTAGTTTAGGTAAATCAGTCATAAAGTTGAACTGCCCTGGGGCCCAATTCCTCTAACTTTGATGTATTACGTACTTATATGGGTCCTGATTTGTTTTTATTTATCTTTTATTTCCAATTTAGTTACTGTGCTACTTATCAATTTGCGAATGGTCGTGACTTCTTGTACCCTTTGGGAAGCTTTGACCCCACAGACATGCTTATGATTATACATTGAGTCTAAGTTGTGTATGCTTCCTTATGACACTGTATTTGTTCGGGCTGTTGACCTGCATTTTATAT
This sequence comes from Rana temporaria, assembly GCF_905171775.1. Classification (NCBI taxonomy): domain Eukaryota; kingdom Metazoa; phylum Chordata; class Amphibia; order Anura; family Ranidae; genus Rana; species Rana temporaria. The sequence goes on from NC_053494.1 coordinate 147,105,621, forward strand.
ATTTGTTTTCATTGAATAAAAATGTATTATGGAAAAAAAAGAAGAAAACCAAGCAGAAAGCTTCTATGTCATATGTCAGATCTGTAGTTTTGAGGTCAATGGGCACACTAGAAACATTTGAATCTCAATGTAATATTTTTGGAAAGGGCTTTTTGCAATCAGCTAATTTGAGTACCTAAAATATTTTTTGGCTTCAATATGCCATGCATGTAATTCAATTATGTTTATTATTGCACAACCTCCATAATCATACCAAATGTTATCAGATTAGTTGATCAGTTACTCAAGTGAAGTTCCCAATAGACATGTGCGTTCCTGTTCGTAACGAATGGATTTTCGTACGAATTTGTTAGTTTTCGTACATTCGTAACTAGGGTTGTCCAGATACCGATACTAGTATCGGTATCGGGACCGATACCGAGTATTTGCGGGAGTACTCGTACTCGCGCAAATGCTCCCGATACCTAAATAGAATACTTTTTTTGTATTTATCAACATGTTCTATGAAAATTCTTTGAGTTTTTTACTACTGCGTGACAAGCAAATAAAACATTTTTATTCATTTTTACTCATTTTTATTCTTTTATAATGTCTTGAGTTAGAGTTCTTCATAATTCTAAAGAAAATATCCTTAGTCTGTATTGTGGTTTGAAAACTGTCACATGACATTTAAAAAAAGTATCGGTATTCGGTATCGGCGACTACATGAAAAAAAGTATCGGTACTTGTACTCGGTCCTAAAAAAGTGGTATCGGGACAACCCTATTCGTAACAAATCGAGCATACGAAAAGCTAAAAGAACCAAAATACGAAAATTACGTAATTACGAATAAGCAAAATAACGAACAAGCGAAAATACGAACGTATGATTGGACAATCTTACTAAGATACGAAACACCGAAAAAAGCAAAAGAACGAATATGACATCTATAACAAACGATTTGCATTCCGTATTTTAAATCCTTTGTCTGTTCGTATTTTCATTTGTGTGTTTTGTAAATCCGTTTCTTTGTCTGTTCGTAAATTTGTGTACTTGTATCGTTCTTTCGAATGGGCCCTGGGCAGTGTAGTTAGTGAGTGATTACTTAATATCTTGGCCAATCAGCTTATCTCTTTTGTGCTGAGTCACATTGTACAGTGTAAAGCCTTGTACACATGATCAGACTTCAAACAAAATTTTCCGTGGATTTTTGTCTGAAGGGAGTTGGACTTTTGAAACCAAAAAAGTTTGTTCGATAGAGCGTACACACAGTCAGATTTTTTGGAAAACGCTCATTTTTACGTTTGTTGGCAAAAAGTCCGAACGTGTGTACGGGGCTTAAGAGAAAGTATATCTTAATATGGATTAGCCGCGTGTTGCTAAGTATTTACGAAAGTACAAAATTACAAACCATTAAACGAAAATTATTATCTAACAAAATTACGAATTCGAATCAACGAAAATAAATTAGACAGAATTACGAATCATTCAAGATAAACGAAAATAAAACTGTTACGAAAATACGAATGGGTCCCAATAGGAAAACTTGCGTCCTACGAACGCTCATTTTTACGTTTGTTGGCAAAAAGTCCGAACGTGTGTACGGGGCTTAAGAGAAAGTATATCTTAATATGGATTAGCCGCGTGTTGCTAAGTATTTACGAAAGTACAAAATTACAAACCATTAAACGAAAATTATTATCTAACAAAATTACGAATTCGAATCAACGAAAATAAATTAGACAGAATTACGAATCATTCAAGATAAACGAAAATAAAACTGTTACGAAAATACGAATGGGTCCGAATAGGAAAACTTGCGTCTTACGAAATACGAACGGGTCCGAATAGGAAAACTTGAGTCTTATGAAATTACGAATCTTTACGAATCTACGGAATGAGGCGAAACAGAACAAAAACATACGAACATTTTTGTTGTGCAGACAAAACGGAACCAAAAAATCCGAAAATTTTTGTTGTGCACATGTCTAGTTCCCAAAGCTACACGGCTATATGCAAAACTTCATTAAAAAAAAGAAAGAAAATTAATAAGACGCTGCATACTACCTTATCTACCTAATGAACATTTATTGAAACACTGCTCATTAGGGTGCAAAATAAAGAGATGTTCATAGGGAGATATTGTTGTTCAACAAATGCTCATTAAGGGGATATGGCTGGTGTCTAGTTCATTTAGTTTTTTTGTTTATGTTTCTGAATTTTATGATATATTACTTTAATATTTTGAATATTTAGGTAAAGCCCATTACCTATTACTTTTTTCTGTTTTGTGGGTGTTGAGTTGTAACACACCAACTAGGACTCTGGTCTTTTAGGGGTTTGTAGGCCTCAGACCTGAAGGATTGTACTTCATCTGATCTCTTAAGATTCTAAATATACTAATTGATCACGCCATAACAATACTGTACTGTTGTTTTTGCACATTCTTTCTGATAGTCTACGTAAATCCAACCAAGTGATAACTATGGAAAAGTATTTCCTTTTGGCAGTCAGATGAAGACATGTCAACAAATGGACTGGCTTTTTGTTGATACTAACATGCAGAACAAAAATGTTGCATTTAGGTTCGAACATGTGTCATCAATATTTACTGCTTGCCAGGTGGCTTTTCTTTTAACAATTTATTTTCCCAGAGCTAGAAAAAATAATTAAAGTGTCAAATGCTTGTAGTGTTATTTAACCATCAAGAGATTTAAGTGAAAGTTGGTTTCACTGTTAAAGTGCTCAAAAATGAATGTTCTACTGTTTATTACTCGTCTCTCCCTTTTTCACCTAGGATTCCAGTAACTCTAAGTGTGTGCCCCTTGTATTCCATCTAAACAACTGTAGTGTTTTTAATAGTGGTTTAATGATGTATTTATGGACTGCCATTTCCAGCCACAAATTTTCCATTCTGATGCAGTAGACATTTTAACAGTACTCAGGTGTCCCCAGGACATACTGTTCAACAAAAACAAAACCATTAAACACTTCGATGCAGTAAGCATGTCCCCTTTCCATTAATGGCTCCAGGTGCCATGCACTGTAAATGCAAACTAAAGCCTAATTTCTTATAGCAAATGGAAAACACGATTCTACCTTGTTTGCAAAGAATAGTAGGCAGTTCAATGTCCATTACAAAGATAGAAATGTTATGTGACTCTTAAAACAATCTAGTAAGTGAACTAATTGAACAGTTTTGGCCTAATACTATTAACCTCCTGGGCGGTGTTCCCGAGTCTGACTCGGGGGGAGATTTTTGGGCTAGGATCGGTAACCCCGAGTCAGACTCGGGCTCGCCTCGCTGGATGTACAGGGAGTTTTACTTACCTTGTCCCTGGATCCAGCGATGCCACCGCGCTGTGTGAGCGAGCAGGACCTCGCTCGATTCACACAGTGCCTCCGTGTGACGCCGATCTCCGTTCCCTGCGACGTTACGACGCACGGGGACGGAGAACGGCGCCAAATTCAAAAAAGTAAACAAACACTATACATACAGTATACTGTAATCTTATAGATTACAGTACTGTATGTAAAAAAAAACACACACCCCTTGTCCCTAGTGTTCTGTCCTGTGTCATGCATGTCATTTTATATAATAAAAACCTTTTTTTCTCCCTGCAAACTGTAGATTGTCCATAGCAACCAAAAGTGTCCCTTTATGTCAAAAATAGTTTTAGATCAGCTAAAAAACAGCGATAATAAATTATAATCACTTGCAGAATTGTGCGATAGCGATTTGTGGGGAAATTCGTCATAAAAAAAAAAAAAATAATGACAGCAACAATTCTGCAACTGAGCAAATTTCAGTGATTTTGATTTGATTACATTATTGAATAATTTTTATTATAATTATATTATTATTTGTTATAATTATTTATAATTATTTATTATATTATAATTTATAATTTTGTTTTTGAAAAAATGTCATACCCGGGATGCCTATTAGAAGCTTGTTTGGTCAGATTTAAGTGAGTTATTTCTAAAAATTACAGGCCTACAATATAAAACGCCAAATTTCCTTGCAAATAATGGTACCGCTTTCAGCATGTTTTTTCTGAAAGAATCATACCGCCAGGGAGGTTAAGAGACTGTTCTTCATCTGATGCTCCTAAAAGGATTTTGTGTAAACTGTATTTAGAACAAATAATTCAAGGCACCGACTGTGCTCTACATAAAGCAATTAAAGGGGTTGTAAAGGTATGTTTTTTATTTTCTAAATAGGTTCCTTTAAGCTAGTGCATTGTTTGTTCACTTACCTTTTCCTTCAATTTCCCTTCTAAAAGTTTTTTTTCTTTGTCTGAATTTCTCACTTCCTGTTCCCTTCTCAGTAAGCTGTTCTGGCTGACTAACCCCCAGTCAGAACGGCTCGGATGATAGGGGCAAGCTTACTGAGGAGGAACAGGAAGTGAGAAATTCAAACATTTAGAAGGGAAATCAAAGGAAAAGGTAAGTGAACCAACAATGCACTAGCTTAACCAATTTAGAAAATAAAAAAAGAACCTTTACAACCCCTTTAATCTTGCAAGCATCCATAAAGGTGCTAAGGACAAATTAAGACTTGTGGTTGAATCAGATAAAGTACATGTAATAGGCATAACACTCTCTAATCATAAAAAAAAGAACAACAAGGAAAAGACAAAACAAAAACTGTGCAAAAAACTTGCAGCAGATTTGGAGGTTCACACATGGGACAGAACTGTACTGCGAAAAGTCAAATGGGATCTATATAAATATAGTGATACAGCGTCTAATGTTGATTCCAGTGGCTTAGGATAAGTGAATGCGATACCTTTGACTGTAGTTACAACAACCAACAAAAAACATTCAGTAGCATTATTCTTTACAAGCACAGATTTTGTGGATTCAGTAAAGAGCAACTGTACCAATAAAATTAAACAACTAAATTTGAGCTGGCAGGCTGCTTAGTGAATCATGTTCTTAGGCTTGTAAGTCAACAGCATGTCATATTTTAGCAGGTATAGCATCATAGCCTACCAATGACAGATTTAACGCTTTTTCTTATGTACAAGGCTAAATAAAAAGTCCAAAGTAACAGGTCAGAGCACATATGAAGAAAAGAGTAGCAAATTAAAGACCTACTGTAAGCTGACCATACATGGATCAAAATGCACCCGGATCAGCAGCAACTGGCTGGATTTCACTCCATGTATAGGCAGGGTGGTTGTACAGAAGTAATGTTTTGATGTCACAATGTACAGTATAAGATTTCCTATCATCTGTGCCCTGTCTTGCCACACAGAGTTAATCCAGCTCTGAGCAATCCTCTTTTATTGTTTAGTGAAATAAAACGGACTTACAGAGACAAACCTTAGTCCGTTCTGCCCCCTTGCTGTGAGTGACAGGTTATTTACATATCTCATGCACTAGCTTCATCCCCACTCATTTTCTGAAGTCATGTGGTTACTTTTCTGGATTTTGACTGAATGTTAGTGATCATAGCAGAATTCAATGTAAGAAATACAAAGGAAAAAATGCATGTTGACAAGGGGAGTGTAGAGGTGGGCGGAGAGTCTACTGACATCACAACTCCACCCACCGAGCTCCAGATAACAGACCCACCCACAGAATCTGCAGTTTTTCAGTTCTTATAACAGACAGGGGGGAAACATTTGACAGGTAAGGATACATGCAGGAGAAATCTATATCCTTATAGATCAGCACTATGGCAGTAGTTTAGAAAGGATGAGAGTCGGTTTACATCCACTTTAATTCTATGTCTAATTGGGTGGCAAATTAGGTTTAATGTTGAAAAATGTAAAGTTATGCACTTGGGAGCTAAAAATATGCATGCATCATACATACTAGGGGGAGTACAACTGGGGGAATCAATGGTGGAGAAGGATCTGGGGGTTTTAGTTGATCATAAGCTCAATAATAACATGCAATGACAAGCTGTGGTTTCCAAAGTGAGCAAAGTCCTTTCTTGTATTAAGAGAGGTATGGACTCCAGAGAGAGAGAGAGAGAGAGAGATAAGTTTTTCCCCTGTACAAATCATTAGCAAGACCCCATCTGGAATATCTGAAATATGCAGTTCAGTTTTGGGCACCAGTTCTTAAAACGGATATTGGAGGAACTGGAGAAGGTACAGAGAAGGACTACCAAACTGATAAGAGGCATGGAGGAGCTCAGCTATGAGGAAAGATTAGAGCAACTGAATTTATTCACTCTTGAGAAGAGGAGATTAAGGGGAGATATGATCAACATGTACAACTATATAAATGGTCCATATAGTGAACTTGGCGTTGAATTATTCACTTTAAGGTCATCACAGAGGACAAGGGGGCACTCTTTACGTCTAGAGGAAAAAAGATTTCATCTCCAAATACGGAAAGGTTTCTTCACAGTAAGAGCTGTGAAAATGTGGAACAGACTCCCTCCAGACGTGGTTCTGGCCAGCTTAGTATATTTAAGCTTTAAAAAAGGCCTGTATATTTTCCTAAATGTACGGTTCATAATATAATTGGGTACTATAATTTATAGGTAAAGTTGATCCAAGGAAAATCTAATTGCCTCTCAGGGGATCGGGAAGGAATTTTTTCCCTGTAGCAAATTGGATCATGCTCTGCTGGGGTTTCTCGCCTTCTTCTGGATCAACTGTGGGTGAAGGATTGTGTATATGGGATTTATTTATTTTTGGGGTTTAACTAGATGGACTTGGGTCTTTTTTCAACCTGATTAACTATGTAACAGCTTAAATAGTCATCTAGTTTCACAACATTTGTGCTGCAACCTGCTGTTCATCATAGTGTTTCATCAGTTCAATCATGTTTTGTTTTCAGTCATTAACATTTTTCATGCAAAAATTTACCATTTGTCTGTTTACATACATTTTTCATACAATCCTTTTTTCTTTTTTTTTTATTGGAAAAAAAAATAGGGATTTGATCTGTTCCAAAAAACAGATGTTGATGGATACGGATGTAAACTGATGTAAACGGATGATCATCCATTTATATCCATTTTTCTAGAGAGATGCATTGATGGCTATTTTTCATCTGTCAACGGATGGATGAAAAATGGATAAACGGTCCACATGGCTTCATGTACACATAGCCTATTATGACCGCCGTCTGCCTGAAACTGCAAAACTCAGCCGGCGGCCAAAATGTTCCTATCCTGAATGTGATTCTTCCTCGTTCAGGAGAAGGAGGTTGAACCTCCTCTAACTGTAACGATCCTAAAAGCCTGTGTGTACATGGCCACGTACAGACGATCGGACATTCCGACAACAAAACCGTGGATAAATTTCCGAGAGATGTTGGCTCAAACTTGTCTTGCATACACACGGTCACACAAATGTTACCAGAAATTCCGAACGTCAAGAACGCGTTGACATACAACACGTACAACGGCACTATAAAAGGGAAGTTAGTTGTTAGTAGAAGTTTGGTGAGATACGAATCGCGCTTTTCAGCCTCATGCTTTTCAGTCTGTTACAGCGTGACGAATGTGCTATCTCCATTCCATCGGTTTTACCGGACCGAGCGCTTCCGTCTCGAACTTGATTCAGAGCATGCATGGAATTTTGTGCGTCGGAATTGTCCACACACATTTGGAATTTACGAAAACGGATTTTGTTGTTGGAAAATTTGAGAACCAGTCCAATGGGGCCTACACACGGTTGGAATTTCCGACAACAAGCTCCCATCGAACATTTGTTGTTGGATATTCCGAGAGTGTGTACACGGCAATAGGCTTTAATGGAGTTGAGTTTAGGAGCTTTGGCAAAAAAACTACAAAAGCTCCTAATCTCAAGCTTAAGAGCTGTAGTGTACATGAAGCATGTCGGATCCACTGCAACCCAGCGAAGACTGACATCTATTTCTATAACATTCCATTTGTGACAGTGGTGTTAGGGTACTGCTGGTGCATATACTTTTTGAATGTAGCTTTTAGCATATTTTTTTTAAGGTTAAATTATTGCAATCTGTTTTACTGCATCACTACTCTGAAATAGTCATATTCCCATCCACTTCACAATTGTATATGATCATATTTTTAATAATAGTAATAATAGTTATTATTATTATTATTATTATTATTATTATTATTATTATTATTATTCATAATATAATAATAATAATAATAATAATAATAATAATAATAATAATAATAATAATAATAATAATAATAATAATGTTGTTGTTATTACTATTATTTAATAATATTTTAAATTTGCAATTGCAATATTTTTTATATTTTAATTTGCAATTGATTTTCTTATTCATGGCTTTGGAGCATCGGATACCTGCTCTGCAAAATAATGTGGCTTGACAAACATTAAACAAAATTATTATTGTGTTATTAAACCCTAAACTGTTAATAGCAATTATAGCAGCTTACCTCCGGACTTACCTTTTCCAATGCATCTTCTTCTTTATAAACTTGCCTTTTATCTTCAATGAGCCAGTCCAAAGGTCTGGATTTCGATTTCTGGGGTAACTCTGTCGCTTTGCATGGTTCTATGGAGCCACCCTTATGTGTGCTCTATGCAACAGAGGCCACAAGTTGGCTTTAGGACACTGCCTGCATTGACATGCAGAGGCAGCAAGAAAAGACTAGATGGGGCTTGCATGGGCAGTGGCAGTCAGAATCATGTAACATGCAGTCCTGAGGAAGGAGAAAAACATGAGTATTAAATACAATTTTAAAGCAGTAATAAACCCAAAACCAAAAAATTCATATATAACAGTTTACCAATTCTTATGCCCAGGGATGGACTGGCCATTGGGACTATAGGGAGTTTCCCGGTGGGCCGATGGCTCAGTGGGCCGGCTTCAGTGACAGCGGACCGCCGCCCCCTCCGCTCCTCTGTCTCTCCCTCCCTGCAGCGCTCACCTCCTCTCCCTCCCTGCAGCGCTCACCTGGGAGGAACAGAGAATCAGGGGGAGGACCAGAGGAGCAGGGGGGACGACAGAGGAGCATGGGGGGAGGGGACAGACAGCTGACTCAACAGCTATGGCCTGGGAGTTTCTCACTTCTGCCTAATCTTGTCCCATAAGGGGGGCACCAAACTGATTTTTTGCCTGGGTGAAATAATGTCTAGCTTCCCCACTGGTACTGCCTATATGTGTACCAGTACCAACCGTTCTACTCTAAAAAAATAGAACGATTAGTGACTAGTGAAGGGGGAGAGGGGGCTTGGGTGGCCGGTGTGCGGGGGGTGCGGGAGTTGTCCGGCCGCCATAGGAGAGACCTGTCAAGGTGGGCCAGTCTGGATGAAGTCCAGGGCCAAATTTTTGTCCCAGTCCAGCCCTGCCACTGATCATTCTGTATCACATGCAACTACTAAGGAGCCCATTGAGGCCAAATAAGGAAGGTTGAACCCGGAAGATTCCCAATTCATCACTTTAAAGGCCTGTAAACACGATCAGATATTCCGACAACAATTGTCCGATGTTTTGTTGGATAATCCGACCGTCTGTATGCTCTATCGGACAATTGTCGGAATTTCCGACAACAAATGTTGGATAGTCATGCTCTCAAATTGTTCGACAACAAATCACTTCTCACAACCTGACCACTTTATAGAAGACCTTAATTTTTTAGTTCTTAAAGAGAATTTCAGAACTATGCAGGAAAGGAAAACGTTTGAACTAAGAATGATAATTCTGTTTGACACAAAAATGAATAGCCTAAATTCAGATATTGGTTTCCTTACCCATTATACTACAGTTTTATGATCCCCTCTGTGACTAACATCCCCCCTCAAGTATTTAGCTCTCCCTCTGTCTTATCTCACTAACTCTGATGTTATCTTTATTACCATTGATTTGTATGTGCTTGTTTTTCTTTCCCTCTGAGATTTTTATTTTTTGTTTTTTTTCTTGTTTTGTTTTAACATTCTGCCAAAAAAATTGTCAATCAGTACTGCTTGGACCTTGAAGAAGGGGACATACCCCGAAAGCTTGTCCTGAAAAATTGTATGTTAGTGCAAATAAATAAATAAAAAAAGTATCACGGACAGTACTCAATTTTCTCAACCATTTTACAGAAATTCGACTGATATGGTGAGCTTTGTAGGTGTATTCTGTAGAAGGTTAGAGGTCAAACACAGAACAGTGCAACTGGAATGAATCATTTTGTTTAGTAGGTCCTAAAAGGGATTAGAGAGTTAGACTAGAACTGTTTTGTCCAGGTCTCTAGAATACTTTTAAAAGTCATGACAGTTAATTTACAGTCACTGTTTATGACTTTCTTTAAAAATTGTTTATGACTTTCTTTAATTATGACTTTCTTTAAAAAAAGTTCTGTCATGCCTGGCGGTTCTAAGGGTTGGCTAAGAGCAGGAACAACATGTACAAGTGATGATGATAACACTCATTTACCTCTGTTGCAATAAACTTAAGCAGGTAAGCTGAAATTCAGTTTTGGACCAGCTATGGGAGTTTTATAAGCTTATATGTGTGCTAAATGCTTAGAATTAAAGGTGTCTACAGCAATTAAAGGACAGTCATTCATTGTCAGATCAAGAACCGTTTGTATGTATTTGTATGTATTGTCAGCACCTCCAAGATCCTGGCTGATGATTCCTGGGCACAAGGGAAATTTTTAAACATTCACTGTCACACTCCCAGTCCCTCCTCCATAGTAAAAACATAGTTCACTCAAAACAAACTTGCATGGTTTAGTGGCCAGGTTATCATCATCTAACATATAAGCAACTCTAGAGTAAAAATGGATCAGAATTCAGCAGTTCAGTAGGGACCATCTGAAATCCATTCACTCTTTCCCATTCGAGAGGAGTCAATCTAATGAGCAACTCCTCTCAAACGGGACTGTCTGTAAATCAGCTGCAGCACTGATCAGTGTATTCTGACAGCAGAGGAGTCCAGCTGTCAGAATATAATAGCACAGCAGGGATTCCACCATTCACCTCACTTGTGTGAATGTGGATATCTGATCGTTTTCTTTCGATCGACTCACTTGGAGGATGGAAGATAACGGAGTCATCTATAGACAGTCTCTTGTCAGGGATAGAGCAGACATGGTAGTAGTATTGTAAAACCCAAGTGTGAAACATTCTGAAAGTATATTTGCTTAGTATGATCTATCAGTGATTGCAGTCATAAACTATTTACAGCCCTAGCCAAAAGTTTGGACATAAATATAAATTTTAACAAAGTCTGCTGCTTCAGTGTCTTTTTGTCAGATGTTACTATGGTATACTGAAGTACAGGGTGGGCCATTTATATGGATACACCTTAATAAAATGGGAGTGGTTGGTGATATTAACTTCCTGTTTGTGGCACATTAGTACATGTGAGGGGGGAAACTTTTCAAGATGGGTGGTGACCATGGTGGCCATTTTGAAGTCGGACATTTTGAATGCAACTTTTGTTTTTTCAATAGGAAGAGGGTCATGTGACACATAAAACTTCCAACACTGAACCAGTTTGACGAAACTTAGCAAGCAGTTTGCTAACTGTAGCATGGGAGATGGGTGGTCTCGTAGGCTGTCTTGCATTGAAATCTGCTGCAATGATCCGGTTACTGCGTTCACCAGACATCAAAACAATTTCTATCCCCTCCGCACGTGTTAACCTCAGCGACATGTCAATGGTTGTAAACAAAGAGAAACTTGTAAATAACTAATAAAAGAATAAAGTTACGTTAAAACCAAGCACACCATTGTTTTTCTTGTGAAATTCCGAATAAGTTTGATGTGTCACATGACCCTCTTCCTATTGAAAAAACAAAAGTTGGATTCAAAATGTCCGACTTCAAAATGGCCGCCATGGTCACCATCCATCTTGAAAAGTTTCCCCCCTCACATATACTAATGTGCCACAAACAGGAAGTTAATATCACCAACCATTCCCATGTTATTAAGGTGTATCCATATAAATGGCCCACCCTGTATAATTACAAGCATTTCATAAGTATCAAAAGCTTTTATTGACATTACATTAAGTATATGCCGAGTCAATATTTGCAGTGTTGACCCTTCCTTTTCAAGATCTCTGCAATTCACCCTTGGTATGCTGTCAATCACCTTCTCACATCCTAAATGATTGCAGCCCATTCTTGCATAATCAATGCTTGGAGTTTGTTAGAATCTTGAGGACTGACCACAAATTCTCAATGGGATTAAGGTCTGGGGAGTTTCCTGGCCATGGACCCAAAATGTCAATGTTTTGTTCCCCAAGCCACTTAGTTATCAATTTTGCCTTATGGCAAAGTGCTTCATCATGCTGGAAAAGGCATTGTTCATCACCATACTGTTCTTGGATGTTTTTGTTCCATTCTTTATTCATGTGTTCTTAGGTAAAATTGTGAGTGGATCCACTCCCTTGGCTGAAAAGCAACTCACACATGAATGGTCTCAGGGTGCTTTGCTGTTGGCATGAGACAGGACTGATGATAGTGATCACCTTTTCTTCTCCGGACAAGATTTTTTCCTGATGCCCCAAACAATCAAAAAGGGGATTTATCAGTGATGTTTTTCCTGGAGAGAAGTGGCTTCTTTGCTACCCTTCTTGACACCAGGCCATCCTCCAAAAATCTTCACCCTCACTGTTTGTGCAGACGCACTCACACCTGCCTGGTGCTTGATTTAGGTGCAATCTTAGTAGAAGCAATATCCTTGCCTCTGATTCCCTGTAATCATGGTTAATAGAGGAAAAACAGTGATTTCAAGCATCACCCTCCCTTTAAAGCTTCCAGTCTGTTATTCTAACGCAATCAACATTATAGAGTGATTTCCATCCTTGTCCTCGTTCACACCTGTGTTAATGAGAGAATCACTAACACAATGCCAGCTTTTGTGACAGGGCTGAAATGCAGTGGAAATGTTATTTTTGGGATTACGTTCATTTTCATGGCAAGGAGGGACTTTGCAATTGCAATTCATCTGATTACTCTTCATAACATTCTGGAGTATATGTATATTGCCAACATAAAAAACGAGACAGTGGCTTTTGTGAAAATTAATATTTGTGTCATTCTGAAAACTTTTGGCCATGGCCGTACTGCAATAAATGCATTGTATGATATTTGGAGTGATTTGAAGCCTTGCACATTAACCACTTAAGGACCGCCTCCTGCATATGTACATCAGCAGAATGGCATGGCTGGGCACATGTATGTACAGGTACGTCCTGTACTAGTACCCAGCCGTGGTTCACGGGCGCGCGCCCACGGCACGCTCCCGAGACCCGGTCCCAAGCTCCGTGTCCGGGACTGCGGGTCCCGCGGACCCGTTCGCCGCTGGAGTGCGGCGATCGGTCCCCGGAGCTGAAGAACGGGGAGAGCTGTGTGTAAACACGGCTTCCTCGTTCTTCACTTTGGTGTCTGCATCGATCGTGTCATCCCTGTTATAGGGGGACACAATCGATGATGTCACTCCTACAGCCACACCCCCTACAGTTGTAAACACAATTCATGGAACACATAACCCCCCACAGAGCGCTCCCTAGTGGTTAACTCCCAAACTGCAATTGTCATTTTCACAATAAACAATGCGTTTTAAATGCATTTTTTGCTGTGAAAATGACAATGGTCCCAAAAATGTGTCAAAATTGTAATAAAATGCAATAAAACTATCCCCTATTTTGTAAACGCTATAAATTTTGCGCAAACCAAGCGATAAACGCTTATTGCGATTTTTTTTACCAAAAATTTGTAGAAGAATACGTATCGGCCTAAACTGAGGAAAAAATATATTTTTTTATATATTTTTGGGGGATATTTATTATAGCAAAAAGTAAAAAATATTAAATTTTTTTCAAAATTGTCGCTCTATTTTTGTTTATGGCGCAAAAAATAAAAACCGCAGAGGTGATCAAATACCACCAAAAGAAAGCTCTATTTGTGGGGAAAAAAGGACGCCAATTGTATTTGGGAGCCACGTCGCACGACCGCGCAATTGTCAGTTAAAGCGATGCAGTGCCGAATCGCAAAAAGGGGCAAGGTCCTTTAGCTGCATTTTGGTCCAGGTCTTAAGTGGTTAAAGGGTTTGTAAAGGTTCGTCTTTTATTTTCTAAATAGGTTCCTTTAAGCTAGTGCATTGTTGGTTCACTAACCTTTTCCTTCGATTTCCCTTCTAAATATTTTTTTTCTTTGTTTGAATTTCTCACTCTCTGTTTCTCCTCAGTAAGCTTTCCATCATCTTTCAAGCGGTGGAAAGTCATTTAGAACAGCTTACTGAACACCTTACTGAGGAGGAACAGGAAGTGAGAAATTCAGAGAAAGAAAACAAAGAAAAGAAACATTTAGAAAGGAAATCAAATGAAAAGGTAAGTGAACCAAGAATGCACTAGCTTAAAGTAACCTATATAGAAAATAAAAAACAAACCTTTACAACCCCTTTAACTATTAGGAATAGCTGTATCTGTATTATATACTAGCCTTTAAAATTGTCTGCATTGGATATTAACAATAACATTGATAGTTTATTATGTATTACAAAGATTGTTGGGCTTTTATGGCAGTACCTCATTCATTCCCGTTAGTCTTTATTCTGGTGTGGTCGTCCCTCTCTGGTACCGGTAAAGTCCAATATATCTTACATTTTTCTATGTAAACAATGATACTTTATTATCTTATATTCACTAGAGATGGTGGCTGATTTACCAAAGGCAAATAGGCTGTTCACTTTGCATGGGAAGTTGAACTTTGCAAGAGAATTGTCTTCAGAGCCTTTAGCAAATCAACCCAATGGTGGTTAACCACTTAAGGACCCTCCACTGTATATGTACGTCCTCTTTTTAAACATGGATATCTCAGTAACGGCAGCAGCTGCTGCCACAACTGAGATATCCATGTTTTCAGCGGGCGGCCGTGTAAACGATAACGGCGGTCTCCGCGGCGGATTCGCCGCGAGATCGCCGTTATCGGTGGCGGGAGAGGGGCCCCTCCCGCCGCTTTTCCGCGCCCTCCGCCGCTTACCGGGGCCGTCGGTAGCGGCGGAGGAGATCCGATGCTGCCGCCTGGAGAGTGAGGACTTGAGTGAGGGCAAGATGGCCCCCACCCGTCCTCATAGCTCTGCTGGGCGGAAGTGACATCAAAACGTCAGTCCCGCCCAGCCTCTTAAAGAGACAATTTTTTTTCTGTCATTTTTTTAAATGACAAATTTTCCTTTTTTTTTTTTTTTTTTTTGCATTTAAGCCTAAATATGAGATCTGAGGTCTTTTTGACCCCAGATCTCATATTTAAGAGGACCTGTCATGCTTTTTTCTATTACAAGGGATGTTTACATTCCTTGTAATAGGAATAAAAGTGATCATTTTTTTTTTTTTTATATTTTAGTGTAAAAAATAATAAAATCAATAAAATGAAATAAGAAAACAAAAAAAAATTTTTTTTAAAGCGCCCCGTCCTGACGAGCTCGCGCGCAGAAGCGAACGCATACGCGAGTAGCGCCCGCATATGAAAACGGTGTTCAAATCACACAAGTGAGGTATCGCCGCGATCGTTAGAGCGAGAGCAATAATTATAGCCCTAGAGCTACTCTGTAGCTCAAAAAATGCAACTTATAGAATTTTTTAAACGTCGCCTATCTAGATTTTTAAGGGTAAAAGTTTGACGCCATGCCACGAGCGGGCGCAATTTTAAAGCGTGACATGTTGGGTATCATTTTACTCGGCGTAACATTATCTTTCACAATATATAAAAAAATTGGGCCAAATTTATTGTTGTCTTATTTTTTAATTCAAAAAAGTGATTTTTTTCCAAAAAAAGTGCGCTTGTAAGACTGCTGCGCAAATACGGTGTGACAAAAAGTATTGCGATGACCGCCATTTTATTCTCTAGGGTGTTAGAAAAAAAATATATAATGTTTGGGGGTTTTAAGTAATTTTCTAACAGAAAAAACTGTTTTAGTCTTGCAAACACCAAATCTGAAAAACACCTGAGGTCTTTAAGTGGTTAAATTGTGAAATTGTCACCAGAAAAAGACAGAGGCCCGGATTCAGATACAATTTACGGCGGGGGAAACTCCAGATACGCCGCCATAATTGAAAAACTGCGCAGTCGTATCCTTACGCCGATTCTCAAAGGCAGATACGCTTAAAAAATAGGCTTCCTCCGCTGACGTAACTTGCATACGCCGGCGTATAATTGTGTTCAAATTTACGCTGGCCGCTAGGGGCGCTTCCGTAGATTTCCGCGTAGAATATGCAAATGACCTAGATACGCCGATTCAGAAATGTACGTGCGCCCGGCGCATTTTTTTACGTCGTTTACGTAAGCCTTTTTCCGGCGTAAAGTTACCCCTGCTATATGAGGCGTACGCAATGTTAAGTATGGACGTCGGGCCAGCGTTGAATTTTCCGTCGATTACGTTGTTTGCGTAAGTTGTTCACGAATAGGGCTGTGTGTAATTTACGTTCACATCAAAAGCATTGACTATTGCGGCGTAATTTGGAGCATGCGTACTGGGATACTTTCACAGACGGCGCATGCGCAGTTCGTTAGAAACATCAATTACGTGGGGTCACACATAATTTAAATAAAACACGCCCACATCGTCAACATTTGTATTAGGCGGGCTTACGCCGGCCCTTATACGCTACGCCGCCGTAACTTCGGGCGCAGAATCTTTCTGAATACCATACGCGGCTCACAAAGTTATGGCAGCGTAGCGTATAGGAGATACGCTACACCCGCATAAAGATACACATTTGTATCTGAATCTGGGCCAGAAAGTATCATGAAATCAGGGGAAAGTCTCACAATGTATTATCCAAAACCTCTTTGTGGAAGAAAAGTGTAATGGTAATGTCATCATTTTTTCCAGTATTAGTGCGTAAGTGGTTAAAAATATTCCACAATGTTTTAATCCACTGGTCCTTCTGAAGTTTCAAGAGACTTTGGCTAGGTCCCCATGTCTTCCTCCTCCACAAATGTATCTCCATTTTTGGATGCTTTTACTCTGGGATACATTTAATTTTTTATTTTACATGATTACTTTTTTCCAACAAGAAGGGAATTAGTCAGCTCCAAAATCCTGAGGTTTTTAGCAAACAAAGCTTGAAGAGTAAGAGAAAGGGGGGGAAAAAATATTCCCCGCTGGGTGATTTATGTATGTTGCAAGGATTTAAATTAACTCTCTTGCAGATTCCTTTCTTTAATTATTCTGAAGAATTAGCTGTTTGTCTGTGTCCATGTGAAAAGTGAACCTACTGCACCTGCAGGGTTTTAATGAGGAAAGTTGCAGGATCTGCATCCCTTTAGACTTGATTTCCCTTTGGGAGTATCTCACCAAAAATGCCATTTTGGTTGCAGGGGATGCTCAAAATCAAATTTTTATCTAAGTGAAGACTTCTGGGAAAATCAATAAGCCAATCACACAAGCAGGAGATGACATATGTGGGGGGCGTTTTGTACATCATCTGTGTACAGAATGCCTCCAGGTAGCCTTATTGCATTGTATTTTTATAGAAAATGTAAGAAGCTGCAGATTGAAAGGGAAAGGTAATTTTTTTTATAACATTAATTTGCAATATGACTTGTGTTGCAATTGTATATACTATTTTATTTTTCCCATGGAAGTGGAGTTACCCTTTAAGCTGAGCTGACATACAAACATGGTGTGCTGGTGCCACAACATTGTACATTAAGCTTACCAGAACTGCAGAATTTAGCCCACTAATATTAGGGAAAGAATAGCAATAAATTAAAGAGGATTTTACTTCCTCTGTTTTCCCCCCTGAAAAGTAAAAGCATAATGGGCTAGTATGCATTGTATTCTAGCCCATTATGTTGCACTTACCTGCAATTAAAGCCCATGCTGTCCCCGCTGGTGGCCGCATCCATTTTTACCCCCACTTCCTTCTGAGGCCGTGGACTCCGGCTCTGTGACTGGCCGGAGTCGTGTGACATCACTCCCATGCAAGAGCACGGGAGCCGCCGGTCACGGCACGGGCCCTTTATAAATGGCACGATCGTGCCCTTTCTTCAGTGCACATGTGCCGATGATGTCGGAGCAAGCGTATATGGTAAATATCTCCTAAACTTTGCAGGTTTAGGAGATATTTAGAGTACCTACAGGTAAGCCTTATTATAGGCTTACCTGTAGGTAAAAGTGGGTAAAAGTGGTTCCTGCCCCATGGAAGCAATCAGGCACGTACACAAACACGTACGCAAACACTGAATGGCCAGTACAAAAAATGCTGTGTGCATTTACACGCTCTATTTAAACACAGCCAAGGCATTACAACATAGCAAAGGATTTGGGCTCCAGTAACGCAAGTTGTGTGATTCCAGCCTAAAATAAAAAAATTTAAGTAGGCCCATACACAACATAGTTAAAGCGGAGGTCCCGCGACCATTAATTTTTTTATTTTTTTTTGTTTAACTCATTCAATTGCTTTTCCCATCACAAAAGCATATTCACTGTTTTTGTGTAATATAGCATCCGCTGTCCGTTTTCACACGTACGAAGAACTTATAAAAAGCGATGCTGGCCATTTCCATTTTGCTTGTGGGCATGTGAAGCCCACAAGCACTGATTTCCTGGATGCGGCGAATGCTGATCTCCCAGTATTCGCCACTCGTTCCCGCACATGCTCTGTGCTTACAGTGAGCTGCGCCCTAATCTTCCTGGTTGCATCACAATCTCTCGAGATTTCGCAGGGCGGCGTTCACTTCCCCACTGACTCTTGGGAAGCCTGACACTAAGCTCCCAGGAGACAGTGTGGAGCAGGGAAATGCCATACACACACCAACTCCGACAGGAGTAAAAGACAGGATGTCACACTACAATCAGAAAATAAAAGGTATTTACAGCGCATAAAAAAAAATGATTGTGCCATTTGCAAATGTATGCATTGAACTGAAAGGGATAGGATAAAGTTGTACATTTGTATGGACCTTCGCTTTAATGGTAAATTTTGAAGAAAAATCAAAACTGAATTACATTTTTTTGTGCAATATAACTCTACTAGGGAACTACTAGTATATGTACTGACAGCACATGGTATCAGGTCCCACTCAATACAAACATGAATACTACTAAAGTTACTTTTACTGGCCCCACTACTTTTCCTATTTTCTAACAACATTAATATTTTTTTATTCACGTCCATTAAGAATGATAGATATGCAAAGACAGTTTATGATATGCAAGGAAAGTTGTTTATGAGCAAAGAATATAGGGCGAGCCTCACGTTTTGCAACAACACTTTGATTGGATTTCTGTTGTCTGCTGAAAAGTCAGTACTACATATGTCTATTTCAAATAATTCTTTCCTAAGAGGAAATAGAGGTTGTCGTTGCTGACCGTCTTCAGGAAATACTCCTTGCTATGCATTGCTGCTGCTAGGAAAAGCAGGTATCTTCTGCCTGTGGCAACTCTCTAGGACCCAAGCCTTGGCTGGTCTACAAGTACACATGAGGCCCCATACTCACGACCAAACATGTTTGCTGAAAGTGGCCCGCGGACCAGTTTCAGCATACATGTTTGGTCGTGTGTAGTTACGAGCGTACAGAATTTCACCGTACATTTGCCCGCCGGGCCGTTTTTCAGCAGACATTTATTTCCAAACTTGTTTTAAAACCGTCCGCTCAAATCCTGTCCGAACGTACATGTTTGGTGGTGAGTACACAAAACCAACGTACAAAAACCCCGCGCATGCTCAGACTAAATGAGGCCACGGGAGCGCTCGTTCAGGTAAAACTCACGTTTGTTTGGGATATGGCACATTCGTCAATAGAAAGATTAATTCTAGCAATAGAACACTGAAGCAAAACACACAATAACCAACGCTTGATGCCGTCGTTTTCTTCATTCTTCTCTTGCTATAACTAATCAGTTATTTAGCTCATGTTATTTCAACTGAGTTGTTCCATACTGAAAAGTGACATTTGTTAGCTGTGATGTAGTAAGATTTTTGCAAACTTTTATTGTCCCGACGTATCATATTTTTAGTGGTCCTCCACATTTCAAATTTTTTGCTTTTAATGTTTAATGGTTATCTTTCCCACTTTCTTTAGGTGTTTATAGTTATGTCACCATTTAGAATATTTTAATAGGAAATATTTTTGATTTAGCTTTTGTTTGTATATTTAACAGGATTTTTTTGAAGGTTGTTTAAATTGTCTACCATGTTGGCACACCAAATGACCCCCCCCCCCCCCCCCACATGAGTTAGTGAATATTTTAGATTAATCATTTTATTTGTTTGTAATGTTTGATGCCTAAAATAATACCCACAGTATTACAAACAATAGGCACGTTTTTCAAATCAACAAAAAGGCTTTTATTTGAGCAAATTATAAAAAGGATCAAAAACAGAATGGCAGCACTTGAACAGCTAGCAACATACATGCAAACTTGCATTTGAAACATGGTGAAGGATAAACTAGCCAACCTCAGGAAGCACACAAAATAAAATCTGAAGCAGCAGCACATAACCAAAGGAACCCAAGCTGTGGTAGTCCAAACAAGATGCCATTTGTGGGGGATCAAATGGAAGGCAGGGCATCAACGTCTCCTCTTCCTTGCAACCTTCCTTCCAGGCTGCCTTCCAGCGGGTCTTCCCTGGGCCCTTGCAGGTGGGGATGATGTGGCAGCAGGAGAATGGTGTTCAGCAAGCCGGGCCGGGTCACATAGCCCAGTGTCTGGGGTCAGCAGCTCCCTCTGCATCCACCAAAGGGCCTGGTTGATGATGCCCTTGGCCAATTGCCTCTGCTCCTCCGTGCCTTTATTGAGGTCATGTGCCACGGAGGCACTGTAGGCCTCAGTGGGGTTGAGGGGGGCCCTCATGATGGCACTCGCCTCCTGAATCATTTTCAGGCTGGCTTCCTCCACTGCCCCCAATTTCTTCTTACGGCCTGGTGGCCTAATATAAAGGGGAGGAGCCTGGCTGGTGGTGCTTGTCCTGGGGAGCTGCTGAACGCCACTGGGCCCGGCCTCCTCCTGGCTGCCACTGACCCCTTCGTCCTGGCTGACAGTGAGGAGAGGATCTGCCACCTCCTGGCTGGTCTCTTCTTCCTGTGTAAAAAAAAGGGACATGTTGTAATATATTTAGGAATATACTCACTCACATTTTCATGCTTGAATCTTATTTTTTGCCTTGAATTTAAACTTGAAAACAGACTCACCCTCTGACCCCTGCAGTTGTCATCCCTGACACCTATTTGTTTGCCCACGATTTTAGATTTTTACTTCCCAGCTTGTATTTTATTAACCAATATCAAGTCAAGAATCAAACAATAATTAAGATTATTACATAAATAGTTATGAAACTACTATACCTCATCATCGTAGAGGCGCAGATCTGCCTCTCTGTCAGCCAGGCCCTCTTCATCTGACTCTGCAGGGCTGTGGTGATCTGGGGAAGTCCCGCTGGGAGGTAGCGTGGAGGAAAGGTTGGGATTCAGACTTGACATTGATGGCCTGCCTTCCAGTTGATCCCGCAAAAATGACATCTGGTTGTAATACCACAGCTTGGGTTCCTTTGGTGGTCTTGCTGCTGCTCCAGATCTTAGCTGCTTTTGGTGAGCTTTGTACGCTCTCCTATATGTGCCCCTGAGGTTGGCAAGTTTATCCTTCACCATGTTGGCACTGCATTCTGGCACCCATGTCCTCATGTATGCTGCTAGCTGTTCAAGTGCTGCCGCTCGTACGTCCTTATTGTGGTAATGGTCCTGCTTTGAATCCCACAGGATGGGCATTTCCCTAAATTTATCCAGCAAGTGCTGGATAATCTCTTGGCTCTGCAGGAGATCCATTGGGAAATTAGGATTTACTCTTTTTTTTTCTAGATTGAAAAAATAAAAAGAAACCAAAAACACTATTAAAAAAAGCCTCAGCATTTACATTGATAGAATATGTTGTTTAAAAAGTAGTACCTATATAGAAATACAAACACAGTGTCTCTTGTTTAGAAAATGCTGGCCAGCTCTGCCCCATTGGTTGGTTTTAGCTAACATTTTTTTTATACATGCCGCCCCTTTGGTTACATTGCAGGAAATAATATAAATCTACAACCATACACAATTATTAGAAATGACAGCATTCATCAAGGCACTATTGCATGTGTAGATATCCTGCCCCTCAGCATTGATTACATGAAAGAAACTTCCTAATGACCTCTGTCCAACCAACACAGAACAATACTTGGCCTGATCTGAATACACCCTACATAATTGATAATGAGTCACAGCATTTTTGACCTCTCTATTTTGTGATGTCTACAAAAGCATTTGGGTACGAAAATCACATTCTGGTATCCAAGAGACATAATAGCTTAATAAAACTGTGCAACCAACAGACCAAACCCCCATCCCATTGCTCTACATTTTAGAGCCCGCTGCTGATCCCATGTTTAAATTTCTTACCTGCCTCTCTCGCAATCCTCGTTTCTTCCGCTCGCTGAATTAACACGTAACCTACGTAATCACGTCAAGCGCCTTTTATCCACTCCGCGTATGTATGAAACGCCGCCCTCGTCACCTTTGCCATGCCCCTAATCAATTGAAAAAGTAAATATGGCGTTAACTGTGTAGGTTCTGGAATCGCGCGAATATTCTCCGCGTAACCTACGTCAATACGTTGTTGGCATTCGCGACACTCCGCATATGCAATAATCCCCGCCCTCATCTCCGCCCCTGACGGGACATTTCCTCGTTTCCACGCCCCTAATCTCTGTGGGAAGGAAAGATGGCGATGTCACACGAGCGGGCACGGAGCTCTCATGGCGCAAGTGAAGGGACAGAGGCAGGACCGTCCCGATCCAGGCCTCAAAGATATAAAGCCACTAATATGTCGTTCGAAGAAATGGTGGAGTTGGTTTACATCATGAGGAGGAAGGATTATGATGGTGAATGTGGGCCCTACAAAACACCGAACCGTAGGAAGTCACACATAATGGACAAGGTGGCAAGGAGAATGAGGAGAATGTTTGGTGTCACCAGGTCAAAGGAGCAACTACGGAAGCGTTGGTCCGATTTAAAATTGAGGGAGCCACATCACATGAAGAAGATACTCAAAATTCTGCGTAAAAGTAAGTCCATATTATTTAAGGGGGGGGGGAATGTCTGCAATAATGTGTTGACATGTATTTTTTCACATCTGCCTCCTTGGCCTGCTTGTACTTTTGAACACGTGTAGATACTGTATTGTGTTTATGTCAAATAACAACCTTAAACAAATTTTGTGAAATAGTAAACACGCGTAATATGACATTGTTTAGCAAAAATGTGACGTTACTCCAGGAACAACACACCTGGACATGGCTGACTGGCCCCAAACTTGGTTTTCCAACATTGTTGAATAGCAAAATCACAGAAATTAAATTGAGTGAATGTGACAGGCAAACAAGATTCATTCTCCAAAATGCAAATAAAGTTGATGTTTTAACATCTTGAAATGCAAAGCACCTGTGTCTCAAAAATCAAAGTATATTTATTTGGAGGGTCGACGAGAATTAATGTTTTGGGGGGACATCCATTTGTGTCACTTCTTTGCAAAAAAGGGGCAGGATCAGAGCTTGGCCTAGAACTACGCCAAAAATGGAGGATTGCTGAAAGAATAAACAACCAAAAATCATCATAAATGTATCGTCTATGCAATGTGTGCGATTTATGATATCCAATATCTGTGTGCTGATGAGTATCCCTTTTGTTTTTTATTATTTCTTATAGGGGAAAGAAGACGCCAGCAATTGGAGGAGGCAGAGAGGGCCAGACACCCGGAAAATCAAACACCTCCACATGTTGAGCAGGAGGAGGCTGGGGAAGGAAGAGAGGAGGATGTGGAAGGAGAAGAGGATGTGGAAGGAGAAGAGGATGTGGAAGGAGAAGAGGATGTGGAAGGAGAAGAGGAAGGAAGAAAGGAGGAAGGAAGAGAGGAGGAAGAAGTTATTTTGGACTTAGAATTTATATCAGATGAAGGGCAAGTGGCGGAAGAACAATTTGGTGAATTGCAAGAAGGTGGATTGATGGATGAAGGAGGAGTCGAAGATGATGGGGAGGTGGTGGAAGAAGGAGGAGTGATAGAAGATGATGGGGAGGTGGTGGAAGAAGGAGGAGTGATAGAAGATGAAGAAATTGGGGATGTGGAAATTATCAGGCCATCAGGTCAGTGTCACCCCTATATTAATAGGGCCAAACATATGCAGATAGGCTGGAAATTATTTACATATTTTGAATGCCAATTTGTTTATTTTTAGGGGATGAAGATGGAGTAGCACATTTTTCACGTGCAAGTGCTTCTATAATTGTACAGCAACTAATGGAGTGCAGCACGGAAATGGACATTATGCGGGAAAGGATGCTAGTCATGGAGCAGAATGTGCGAAATGTCATTTCAGAGTGTAGCACGGAAATGGAGAACATGCGACAAAGGATGCTAGTCATCGAACAAAATTACAAAAATATCATTGACATGATGGGCCGTGTCAAAGACTGAACCACAGAAGCCCATCCCCCGCCCATCCCCCGCCCACAAAACCCTTTTTAATTTTAGTACTTTATAATACGCCAAAATTTCTAAATGCACACACAGTGTGCCAATATGTGCTATCTGCCATCACAGACTATCTATTGTCTGTGCTTTGTGGGTACAAACCCCTCCTCGATCCTCAAGTAGTTGAGAGGAAGGGTTTGCTCCCACAAAACACAGACATTGATCACCCATGATGTCAGATAGCACATGTGGCCATTTGTCTGTTTAACCAATGACATTTGGCGAGTTTTCACTGAATGTGTGCATTTAGAAATTTTGGCGTGTTCCAGTGTGAAAGCACACCATCCATATGACTGACTGCTGTTCTTTTTTTAAATTTTTGTTTGGTGTTGATCTTTTTTGGTTTGTAAATGTTTCCAGTTTCAGATCACAAAACGAACAAGAAATCTCACCTAAAGAAAGAAGTTAACTAATTTTTGTAAATAAACAAAAAATTTTTGTGTTGTGTTAAAATCTTGTTGAAAAAATTAGACACAAACAAATACAAAGCCAAAAACTTTTTGGTATAAAAAAAATACACAACAATTTATAAATGTAAATAAATGTCTTAGAAACAAATACCCCAAAAAAAATTAAAAAATAAAAAATAAGCCAAAAAATGTCTACATAAATTAGTCTGGGTTATTGGAAACCAAACTAAATAAGAACTTAAATTTTTAACCAAAGTCTAAAAAAATTCTGTTTAGAAGTGTGTATATATATATATATATATATATATATATATATATATATATATATATATATATATATATATATATATATATATATATATATATATATCTAGAGATAGATATATAGGAGACAAGCCCAAAAATTCTTGCGTATAGTTTCAGTGAAATTATTCTTACATTGTGTTTCGATCATTATTATTGCTAATCACTGTCAATAAAGACAAAAAAATAAATAATTAAAAGCCAATATTTTGTCTGAAGATTTTGCAGGAAATGTTTTCTGCCTAAAAATACACATTTCTTGTTAAAAAATGACTAAAATAAATAAAAAAAAATGAGACATCAAAATCAGAAAAATGAGTGGCTTCTTATTTCTAGACTGAATACCCAGTTAGTAGATGAGTGAATAATGTGCAAATGTGGTTAGTTAATACATCTGAGTAAGTAAATTTGGCACTAGAAGTGCACTATTTTTGGAGAGAACCTGGAAGACAGAAAAATAGAGAAAAAGCAGTAATGACAAACAACTGTATAAAGTCCAATGGTCTAATTATTTATTAGTTGTGAGAATATTCCTTTCTTTGGGGGGCCGAATTAGAAAGAAATATGATCTGGCATAGCAATGGCCCCCCGACCCATGAAGTACTCAACATATTTGTCGCGTACCTCACGAGCAGATTGGGGGGCCAAGCCAGCGCGACCAGTGTCCAGGCCAGGAATGTTCTCTGAGGGTAGTCCTGCCTCAGAGCCCATGGAGGCTAGGTACGTCTGGGAGTGCCTGCGTAGAAAATTGTGCAAAATGCAGCAGGCAAATATAACGGTGTTCAATTTATATTCCGCCAAATGTATCGATGTCAGGAACAGGCGGAACCGGTTGCTGAGGATCCCAAAGGCATTCTCGACTACCCTCCGAGCCCTGGACAACCGAAAATTGAACACACTCCTCTCTGAGGTGAGGGTCCTCTGGGGAAAAGGCCGCATTAGGTGAGGTCCAAGGCCGAAAGCCTCGTCCGCTAGGAACACAAACGGAAGTCCTTCCACATTATCTTCATCTGGTGGCAATGCCAGACCACCAGTTTGGAGACGATCATAGAAATCAGTCCGTGCGAACACTCCCCCATCTGACATCCGGCCGTTCTTCCCCACGTCCACATATAGAAACTCATACTGTGCCGACACCACCGCCATCAACACGATACTATGATAACCCTTGTAATTATAATAGTAGGACCCCGAGTGGGGTGGGGGCACAATGCGGACGTGTTTCCCATCTATTGCTCCACCGCAGTTAGGAAAATCCCACCGCTCGGCAAATTGGGAAGCCACAGACTGCCATTCCTGTGGTGTGGAGGGTAGCTGTGGGGACAAACAAAAAAAGAGATTTAGTACTTTGGCACATAAACATTGCAAACATAATCCTACAAGCATCCTTGTGCAACTTTACATTTTTTAAATAGCATTTGCAAATTATGAAGGGAGAATTTCGGGGCCCAAATATATAGGCCCACTTAATTAATAAGAGACTCCACAGCCCTCTGATGGGGACAAAAACACTTTGAAGGGGGGGTGTTTAAACTGTTTTTAGAAAACAAAAAAACAAAAAAAAAAGTGGCATGGTGGGGGTTGGCCCGAAGATAGCATGCTGGACAGGTTAATATTGGGTAAGATCAAAATATGCAGGTAGGCCAAAATAAAAATAACATGTAAAAGCTGATATCAACATGCATAGTGAGAAAAGGGAACGTTAGTTAAACACACAGCATATCTGGGAAATAAAATTAAAAGTTAGTTTGCAACATTATTATAGACACATTGTGAGGTTAAAATGAGGAAACTTACCTTCATATACTCCTCGTGCATAACTTTAATGATGGCAGCACACGTGTCCGGTATGATGACCCCAAGCGCCTGCGGAGAGATGCCTGTTGAGAACTTGAGGTCCTGCAGGCTCCTCCCAGTCGCCAGGTACCGCAACGTGGCAATAAGCCTCTGCTCGGCCGTGATGGCTTGGCGCATCACAGTGTCCTGCCTCGTGATATAGGGGGACAGAAGTTCCAGCAGACTGTTGAATACGGGGTCCGTCATGCGGAGAAAATTCCTATAGTCATTAGGATTATTCTCCTGGAGTTCCCTAAGCAGAGGCATATGTGAGAACTGGTCACGCTGGCGCAACCAATTCTTGGTCCAGAAACGCCTCCGCCCCCTGTTTCTGGCCAAAGTACTGGAATAATGAACATATCCAGCAGCCATCCCATAAACAGCACCAACTCGCGAAAATTGACGCTGCTGCTCCATCATGGCTTCAAACCGGCCGGCTGGTCAGTCAAGAACACACTCCAACAGAAAGCACAATCAAATCCAGCGGTACCTGCAAAGAACGCACGACACACAGATACGAACGCACAGTACGAATCTGCTAAGCAGAACGAACTGCACGCCTGTACCCGAATGCCAACTACGTACCCACAAGCACACGCACTGAACGAGAAAATACTACCTGCTAAAGCCTGGAGACCGAGAAGCGCGAATCAGCTCTAACCAAACCTTCACTAACACGAGCAAAGCCGTAACTAGCAAAAGCGGAACAGAGGGCGTCGCCATTGACTTTGGCCTTTCCCTTTATAGTGACGTCAAACGTGGATTACGTGCACGCGTTCAGGTCCGCAGGGAAATATCGTCCGCTGGTGTGTACAAGCCAGCGGGCCAAATGAAAAAACAGCCTTGTACGCCGGAAACAGCCCGTCGGACATTTCGAACGGACATGTTTGCTCGTGAGTACTCGGCCTAAGAAGAAGAAGATAGTTTGCAGAACTTTATTCAATGATTAGAGGGTTTATTTAAAGTGGAGGTTCACCCTCAAAAAAATGTCTGACATCACATAGAGTCGAGCCATCCAACCGACAGAATGCCAGTGTTTTTTTTTTTTCTCTCAGCACATACCTCGTTATCACGATTTTCACCCCCCGGCAATCCCGCGGGACTGGGTGCTCCCAAGCACTGCCTGTGATTGACAGGCTTCCGAACGGCGCATACTGCGCATCACAGGTTGCCAAAAAAACCTGAACGTCGGTGCGGCTCTATATGGCGCCTGCGCACCGACGTTCGGGTTCTGTCGGCAACCAGTGACGCGCAGTATGCGCCGTTCGGAAGCCTGTCAATCACAGGCAGTGCTTGGGAACGCCCAGTCCCGCGGGATTGCCGGGGGGTGAAAATCGTGATAACGAGGTATGTGCTGAGAAAAAAAAAAAACACCGTCATTCTGTCGGTAGGATGGCTCGACTCCAATTGCGATTTCAGAATTTTTTTTGAGGGTGAACCTCCACTTTAAGTAGCATTTATTTATTAGCACCAATATAACAGGTCCTCGCTTTATTAGCGCCATTTGCATAACAAACCTTTCAATTGTGGCATACAGCTCGGTGGACTATGACCTTGCTTTAAAGCGGATCTCCCACGTCCATCACGTTTTTTTTTTTCTGGTAGTTAAATGCTTAATACATTACATGTAATGTACTCACAAACCTGGTGTCCAAACTCCTCTGCAGTCCGATTCTGTCTGCAATGTAAACTTATATTGTGCTTGTAGCGTTGTTTCCATTTTGCTTGTGGGCATTAGAAGCCCACAAGCAGCCACTTCCGTATTGCGGTGAATGCTGATGTCCCAGCATTCACCGCTCGATCCCGCGCATGCACACTCGTAACGGCGAGGAGCCGTAATTGAGTATTATGAAACGCCCTCACTCCTTTCTTTGTTTACATCGCGCGTCACTTCCGGGTTCCGTAATCACGCAATGTTTAATAGTAATGCTCTTCAATAAATACTGGGAGCTATGACAGAAGCTCCCAGGGCACACTGCGGGTACGGGAAGTGACGCTATACCCGCAGAATACCCGCAGCTTGTGCAGACAGGAAACAAGATCAAATATAAGGTACTGTACATATTGAAAACTTATAAACATTCATTTTAAGCCATATTATAGTCAGCAGTATTATTGAACAAATGTCGAAAATAAGGTGGAGCTCCGCTTTAAAGTGTTTTGCTGATGCACTGGCTTCAATACGCTGAGCCACTTAACCAAAACAAGTTTGTAGATAAGGGGAATTGGAACGAAGTCAAATGTTCATATCTGAAAAGTCAGCAATGGCAGCCTGCATGGTCCTCTCAGGAAAGGTTTCCTTTAACAACTAAAGAAAAGTTTGGACTGAATTGGAAAAGCTAAATTACTTCAAATGGAGATTGGTAATCTAGCTGGGGTAATACTTTACTTTTAAATTGCAATACAGCCTGAGTACAATAGCTGAAGACTGAAACTGACCATATTTGTTGGATTGGAAGTAGCCTTTAATTATATTTTAATAATATGTTTTTTTTGTTTTGTTTTTTGTACTTTCACAAATATGCCAGATAAGGTTCCACTGCAAAAGTGGAAATTGGTCTAAACATCACTGGCTTATAATGCAGTCAAAAGTCCATACTGAAAATTTTAAGCACCAGTGTATTGGGAGAAAACTAACAAGCTGATAAGGACACAGTGGGGAGGTAAGAAGATGCAGGGATTGCCCAGTAAAACGTATTTACATGCCTAACTGGATTGTACTTTTAAAATATTCATGAATTGCAGTTGTTATGCACCAGAAAGCCCAACGCTGTAGTATTATTATTGCTGTTATCACCAACAGTCAGTGTTTCTTGCAATTTAAGAAATCATTGAAAAAAGACCTTGAGGCAGATGTCAATTTAATGGAAAATGTGATCAGTTAGGTAGACATTGTTTGGAATAAAAGATGATTACTATAAAGATGATTAAACAGTAAGTCAATAAAAAGTGAACAATTTTTCTAGATCTTTCTTTTATTTCATTTATGTTCCATCGTTTTTTTTTTTACAACTTTCTCTCATATAGGCTTTACTTGAAAGTCAATGTTTCCACACCACTGTTTAACTAAAGTACCAGTGACTTAATTTCTGAGCCTCTGCCCATTGCCGTATAATTATAGATGTACAGTGCATATGTGGTAGTAGTAGGGTGTGGTGGCAAAACCCATTTGGCTTCACTTTCTGTTCAGTAGTACCAAACTCTCCGCCAGCCATAAAATACAAAGCACAGACATGTCTTGATTTAGTGCCACTAACAGTCAGGTCAGTGCCAGAGACTTGTTTCCATGAACTAAGGTAAACTCAACCACTAACTACAGACACTGACAGCAAATTTAATATTACTAATCATTAACCATTCGAATCTTGAAACAGCAGATGAAGACTGAGAGCCCATAGCAAAGCTGGAGGTTCATAAGCTTTCAAGTAAACTTTTCTTCTAAAACACAAATTGCTAAGGGGGACAGAGCATACAACACACAAGGCCAAAATGTATGCATAACCAACATCAGCCTAGGGTGACAGGACTGCCAGAGCAACAGACAGCCACCCACACAACAACATATCACCGTCAGTTACAAATATCTGTATAATAAAAGGTTACAGATTGTTCTTCTTGCCATGGAAATCAGCAGTTCATCAATATTACTATTCCTGCACAGCCTATGCATTTTTGTGAAATAATGTACTGCACCTAGAGTTCAACTAATAACCGGGTATGGTGACAGTTTCCCTTTTTCTGACTTTGATCTTGCAATGCATGACACTAATGTGAGCTTTTGAAGAAAATTCCGACCGTGTGTATGCTCCATCGGACTTTTGCTGTCAAAATTTCCACCAACAAAAGATTGAGAGCTGGTTCTCAAATTTTCCGACGGAAAAAAATCCTATTGGAAAATCTGATCGTCTGTAGCAATTTCGACACGCAAAATTCCAACGTATGCTTGGAAACACTTCGATGCATGCTCGGAAGCATTGAACTTAATTTTCTCGGCTTGTCGTAGTGTTGTACATCACCGCGTTCTTTACAGTCGAAAGTTCAGAGAACTTTTGTGTGACTGTGTGTATGCAAGGAAAAGCTTGAGCGGAATTCCGTCGGAAAAAACATTCAAGGTTTTTCCGACGGAAAATCTGATCGTATGTACGCGGCATTAGGCTATGCAGTCAACTGGAGTAGGAACCGAGTGGCACAAGACAGTTGTCCTAGGTGGGCAGAAATTAAAAATTGGCCCTGGGAGCTCTCCAAAGGCAGTGCCTACAATGCAGAGAAAATATATAAGTTTTATAACATTTTAGCACAGGTCATTGGCAAGCAGTTCCACCTAGTTCATTTAGGTTCTCTGGGGGGCATTCTTACCTGTATGACTTCTATTGTATAATTCCCCTACTGCGATTGTAATACAGTGGAGCTGCACCATCATGGCATACTGGCCCAGGGAATCAGTTAGAATACATAGTTACCAAGGATCCCTAATAGTCACAAAACTTTAAAATACCATATTTCACATATACAAAAATTAAATACAATTCAAAAATGTTACCTGAAATACAAAACATCATCAAATTTATAACATCGTGAGCACAACTCTGGCCTATAAAATTGTAAAAAAAAACAACTCCCAAAATGCAATTCATGTGGAAATCACCAAAAATCTTAAATATAGATTTTAATACACCTATGCACATATACACCATATAATTAGGAGTCCCCAAGGAAGTGGAACATGCCATGACACATGTGGAGCAGCATTTGGTGTCCTCCCTTTGTCTGATGGCTTGGACATTGCTATAGATGGCGTGACAGAGAGAGGCTCTGTCACTATAAGTTTATAGGAAAAGGTGACTCAGGAGTCTCATTAAGGGTTAATGCAAGGTTCAGAACTAGCATCTTTCCAGATTCTATAGTTCTGAATCAGAATATTCAATCCTGGGTCCAGATTTTGCTAGATGCCTGCAACCTGGCTCACTACACAGGTGTGCAGGGTCAATATATAGTCAGGTCTGAGAATTGCTCAGGGCTCTCATTTTGGACAAAGCTTCCAGTTTGGAGACCGCTCCCAGTATGGAAGACATAGGTCTCATCAATGGGTCAGAGGCCCCAGCCACAAGCCAGGAGACAGAGGTCTCATCGAGAGGTCATAGGACCCAGCCACAAACCAGGAGACAGAGGTCTCATCAAGGGGTCAGAGGACCAAGCCCAAGGCAGCGGATCCCAGGAGTCAGGTCGGCTCCCATCAGGGGTGTCAGGAGAACCCCAATTCCTAGGCCAGAGGTGGGCTGTGCAGTAGGGTGCTGCAACTGAAGGCTAGAGAGCCAAGAAAGGACTGAATGACACAGTAAAAGGACTGGTAAGAGGAGCAGCAATGCTGCCAACACGTGAGCCAGGTGGCTTGGTATTTTTGTTAATTGTTGTTTTGTGGAAGAAACCCCTTCGTGGGCAACTGTATAAGTGAACTTTTCTTTTACTCAATAAAAGTGGGCTGCCACACCCTAAAACTACAGTTTGGACTGGCGCTGCTCATTGTAAATGCACCTGCTACTTGAGTTCAATTCCCCAATCTTATAATGGGTAATTGATTCCAATGCATTGGTCACCTCACTTTGATAATTTGCACATATTTCTAGTATTTTCCCTTTTTTTGTCTTTCCTTCTTATGTTACATACATGCACATATTTAGGCATCATCACAACATTTTGAATTTTATATTACAACGCTAATCACTGTATTCTAGAGCTGCACGATTCTGGCCAAAATGAAAATCACGATTTTTTTGCTTAGAATGAAGATCGCGATTCTCTCACAATTCTCACAGCGTAAAATCTTTTACATTTCTACAAAAAAAAAAATGGGCTAACTTTACTGGCTATTTTTTTTTTTTAATTCATTAAAGTCATTTTTTCCAAAAAAATTGCATTTAAAAAGACTGCTGCGCAAATACAGTGCAACATAAAATATTGCAACAACCGCCATTTTATACTCTAGGGTCTCTACTAAAAAATTGTATAATGTTTGGGGGTTCTAAGTAATTTTCTAGCAAAAAAAAAATAATGATTTTAACTTGAAAAGAGCTGTCAGAAAAAGGTTTGGTGTTTAAGTGGTTAAACGTTCCTAATTTACATACAGAAGTTTATTCCTTTGATGTAAAAGTCAATGTGACAATGTTTAGACTTAACTTTCCACTGATAAAGAATGTTTTCAAAACTTGGCAGGCTGCCCAGACTTGGCAGATTGCCCAGACTTTGACTTTTGGCTGAGAGCAGAGAGGAAATTCTTTGCATACCAAAGTGCAGAGAGAAAATTATTTTCATGTCAAAGATCGTGAAACCCTGTGTCAAGAATCGCAACGGGAAAAAGATCGCGATAACGATTATTGACAATTAATCGTGCAGCTCTACTGTATTCTCTGTGCCTTTTATATATTGACACTTATTTTTTTTTATTTTTGACATTCCGTTTATGATAAATGCTTTGGATGGTTGGTAGTTTGTTTGAACCTGGTTTCTTCCCATATATGATCATGTCTGTTTGAACACCTGAGGCCCCATACTCACGACCAAACATGTTTGCTGAAACTGGCCCGCGGACCAGTTTCAGCATACATGTTTGGTCGTGTGTAGTTACGAGCGTACAGAATTTCACCGTACATTTGCCCGCCGGGCCGTTTTTCAGCAGACATTTATTTCCAAACTTGTTTTAAAACCGTCCGCTCAAATCCTGTCCGAACGTACATGTTTGGTGGTGAGTACACAAAACCAACGTACAAAAACCCCGCACATGCTCAGACTAAATGAGGCCACGGGAGCGCTCGTTCAGGTAAAACTCACGTTTGTTTGGGATATGGCACATTCGTCAATAGAAAGATTAATTCTAGCAATAGAACACTGAAGCAAAACACACAATAACCAACGCTTGATGCCGTCGTTTTATTCATTCTTCTCTTGCTATAACTAATCAGTTATTTAGCTCATGTTATTTCAACTGAGTTGTTCCATACTGAAAAGTGACATTTGTTAGCTGTGATGTAGTAAGATTTTTGCAAACTTTTATTGGCCCGACGTATCATATTTTTAGTGGTCCTCCACATTTCAAATTTTTTGCTTTTAATGTTTAATGGTTATCTTTCCCACTTTCTTTAGGTGTTTATAGTTATGTCACCATTTAGAATATTTTAATAGGAAATAGTTTTGATTTAGCTTTTGTTTGTATATTTAACAGGATTTTTTTGAAGGTTGTTTAAATTGTCTACCATGTTGGCACACCAAATGACCCCCCCCCCCCCCCCCCCCACATGAGTTAGTGAATATTTTAGATTAAACATTTTATTTGTTTGTAATGTTTGATGCCTAAAATAATACCCACAGTATTACAAACAATAGGCACGTTTTTCAAATCAACAAAAAGGCTTTTATTTGAGCAAATTATAAAAAGGATCAAAAACAGAATGGCAGCACTTGAACAGCTAGCAACATACATGCAAACTTGCATTTGAAACATGGTGAAGGATAAACTAGCCAACCTCAGGAAGCACACAAAATAAAATCTGAAGCAGCAGCACATAACCAAAGGAACCCAAGCTGTGGTAGTCCAAACAAGATGCCATTTGTGGGGGATCAAATGGAAGGCAGGGCATCAACGTCTCCTCTTCCTTGCAACCTTCCTTCCAGGCTGCCTTCCAGCGGGTCTTCCCTGGGCCCTTGCAGGTGGGGATGATGTGGCAGCAGGAGAATGGTGTTCAGCAAGCCGGGCCGGGTCGCATAGCCCAGTTTCTGGGGTCAGCAGCTCCCTCTGCATCCACCAAAGGGCCTGGTTGATGATGCCCTTGGCCAATTGCCTCTGCTCCTCCGTGCCTTTATTGAGGTCATGTGCCACGGAGGCACTGTAGGCCTCAGTGGGGTTGAGGGGGGCCCTCATGATGGCACTCGCCTCCTGAATCATTTTCAGGCTGGCTTCCTCCACTGCCCCCAATTTCTTCTTACGGCCTGGTGGCCTAATATAAAGGGGAGGAGCCTGGCTGGTGGTGCTTGTCCTGGGGAGCTGCTGAACGCCACTGGGCCCGGCCTCCTCCTGGCTGCCACTGACCCCTTCGTCCTGGCTGACAGTGAGGAGAGGATCTGCCACCTCCTGGCTGGTCTCTTCTTCCTGTGTAAAAAAAAGGGACATGTTGTAATATATTTAGGAATATACTCACTCACATTTTCATGCTTGAATCTTATTTTTTGCCTTGAATTTAAACTTGAAAACAGACTCACCCTCTGACCCCTGCAGTTGTCATCCCTGACACCTATTTGTTTGCCCACGACTTTAGATTTTTACTTCCCAGCTTGTATTTTATTAACCAATATCAAGTCAAGAATCAAACAATAATTAATATTATTACATAACTAGTTCTGAAACTACTATACCTCATCATCGTAGAGGCGCAGATCTGCCTCTCTGTCAGCCAGGCCCTCTTCATCTGACTCTGCAGGGCTGTGGTGATCTGGGGAAGTCCCGCTGGGAGGTAGCGTGGAGGAAAGGTTGGGATTCAGACTTGACATTGATGCCCTGCCTTCCAGTTGATCCCGCAAAAATGACATCTGGCTGTAATACCACAGCTTGGGTTCCTTTGGTGGTCTTGCTGCTGCTCCAGATCTTAGCTGGTTTTGGTGAGCTTTGTACGCTCTCCTATATGTGCCCCTGAGGTTGGCAAGTTTATCCTTCACCATGTTGGCACTGCATTCTGGCACCCATGTCCTCATGTATGCTGCTAGCTGTTCAAGTGCTGCCGCTCGTACGTCCTTATTGTGGTAGGTGGGCTGCTTTGAATCCCACAGGATGGGCATTTCCCGAAATTTATCCAGCAAATGCTGGATAATGTCTTGGGTCTGCAGGAGATCCATTGTGAAGTTATGATTTACTTTTTTTTATTCTAGATTGAAAAAATGAAAAGAAACCAAAAACACAATTAAAAAAAGCCTCAGCATTTACATTGATAGAATATGTTGTTTAAAAAGTAGTACCTATATAGAAATACAAACACAGTGTCTCTTGTTTAGAAAATGCTGGCCAGCTCGGCCCCATTGGTTGGTTTTAGCTAACATTTTTTTTATACATGCCGCCCCTTTGGTTACATTGCAGGAAATAATATAAATCTACAACCATACACAATTATTACAAATGACAGCATTCATCAAGGCACTATTGCATGTGTAGATATCCTGCCCCTCAGCATTGATTACATGAAAGAAACTTCCTAATGACCTCTGTCCAACCAACACAGAACAATACTTGGCCTGATCTGAATACACCCTACATAATTGATAATGAGTCACAGCATTTTTGACCTCTCTATTTTGTGATGTCTACAAAAGCATTTGGGTACGAAAATCACAATCTGGTATCCAAGAGACATAATAGCTTAATAAAACTGTGCAACCAACAGACCAAACCCCCATCCCATTGCTCTACATTTTAGAGCCCGCTGCTGATCCCATGTTTAAATTTTTTACCTGCCTCTCTCACAATCCTCGTTTCTTCCGCTCGCTGAATTAACACGTAACCTACGTAATCACGTCAAGCGCCTTTTATCCACTCCGCGTATGTATGAAACGCCGCCCTCGTCACCTTTGCCATGCCCCTAATCAATTGAAAAAGTAAATATGGCGTTAACTGTGTAGGTTCTGGAATCGCGCGAATATTCTCCGCGTAACCTACGTCAATACGTTGTTGGCATTCGCGACACTCCGCATATGCAATAATCCCCGCCCTCATCTCCGCCCCTGACGGGACATTTCCTCGTTTCCACGCCCCTAATCTCTGTGGGAAGGAAAGATGGCGATGTCACACGAGCGGGCACGGAGCTCTCATGGCGCAAGTGAAGGGACAGAGGCAGGACCGTCCCGATCCAGGCCTAAAAGATATAAAGCCACTAATATGGCGTTCGAAGAAATGGTGGAGTTGGTTTACATCATGAGGAGGAAGGATTATGATGGTGAATGTGGGCCCTACAAAACACCGAACCGTAGGAAGTCACACATAATGGACAAGGTGGCAAGGAGAATGAGGAGAATGTTTGGTGTCACCAGGTCAAAGGAGCAACTACGGAAGCGTTGGTCCGATTTAAAATTGAGGGAGCCACATCACATGAAGAAGATACTCAAAATTCTGCGTAAAAGTAAGTCCATATTATTTAAGGGGGGGGGGAATGTCTGCAATAATGTGTTGACATGTATTTTTTCACATCTGCCTCCTTGGCCTGCTTGTACTTTTGAACACGTGTAGATACTGTATTGTGTTTATGTCAAATAACAACCTTAAACAAATTTTGTGAAATAGTAAACACGCGTAATATGACATTGTTTAGCAAAAATGTGACGTTACTCCAGGAACAACACACCTGGACATGGCTGACTGGCCCCAAACTTGGTTTTCCAACATTGTTGAATAGCAAAATCACAGAAATTAAATTGAGTGAATGTGACAGGCAAACAAGATTCATTCTCCAAAATGCAAATAAAGCTGATGTTTTAACATCTGGAAATGCAAAGCACCTGTGTCTCAAAAATCAAAGTATATTTATTTGGAGGGTCGACGAGAATTAATGTTTTGGGGGGACATCCATTTGTGTCACTTCTTTGCAAAAAAGGGGCAGGATCAGAGCTTGGCCTAGAACTACGCCAAAAATGGAGGATTGCTGAAAGAATAAACAACCAAAAATCATCATAAATGTATCGTCTATGCAATGTGTGCGATTTATGATATCCAATATCTGTGTGCTGATGAGTATCCCTTTTGTTTTTTATTATTTCTTATAGGGGAAAGAAGACGCCAGCAATTGGAGGAGGCAGAGAGGGCCAGACACCCGGAAAATCAAACACCTCCACATGTTGAGGAGGAGGAGGCTGGGGAAGGAAGAGAGGAGGATGTGGAAGGAGAAGAGGATGTGGAAGGAGAAGAGGATGTGGAAGGAGAAGAGGATGTGGAAGGAGAAGAGGATGTGGAAGGAGAAGAGGATGTGGAAGGAGAAGAGGAAGGAAGAAAGGAGGAAGGAAGAGAGGAGGAAGAAGTTATTTTGGACTTAGAATTTATATCAGATGAAGGGCAAGTGGCGGAAGAACAATTTGGCGAATTGCAAGAAGGTGGATTGATGGATGAAGGAGGAGTCGAAGATGATGGGGAGGTGGTGGAAGAAGGAGGAGTGATAGAAGATGATGGGGAGGTGGTGGAAGAAGGAGGAGTGATAGAAGATGAAGAAATTGGGGATGTGGAAATTATCAGGCCATCAGGTCAGTGTCACCCCTATATTAATAGGGCCAAACATATGCAGATAGGCTGGAAATTATTTACATATTTTGAATGCCAATTTGTTTCTTTTTAGGGGATGAAGATGGAGTAGCATATTTTTCACGTGCAAGTGCTTCTATAATTGTACAGCAACTAATGGAGTGCAGCACGGAAATGGACATTATGCGGGAAAGGATGCTAGTCATGGAGCAGAATGTGCGAAATGTCATTTCAGAGTGTAGCACGGAAATGGAGAACATGCGACAAAGGATGCTAGTCATCGAACAAAATTACAAAAATATCATTGACATGATGGGCCGTGTCAAAGACTGAACCACAGAAGCCCATCCCCCGCCCATCCCCCGCCCACAAAACCCTTTTTAATTTTTGTACTTTATAATACGCCAAAATTTCTAAATGCACACACAGTGTGCCAATATGTGCTATCTGCCATCACAGACTATCTATTGTCTGTGCTTTGTGGGTACAAACCCCTCCTCGATCCTCAAGTAGTTGAGAGGAAGGGTTTGCTCCCACAAAACACAGACATTGATCACCCATGATGTCAGATAGCACATGTGGCCATTTGTCTGTTTAACCAATGACATTTGGCGAGTTTTCACTGAATGTGTGCATTTAGAAATTTTGGCGTGTTCCAGTGTGAAAGCACACCATCCATATGACTGACTGCTGTTCTTATTTAAAATTTTTGTTTGGTGTTGATATTTTTTGGTTTGTAAATGTTTCCAGTTTCAGATCACAAAACGAACAAGAAATCTCACCTAAAGAAAGAAGTTAACTAATTTTTGTAAAAAAACTAAAAATTTTTGTGTTGTGTTAAAATCTTGTAGAAAAAATTAGACACAAACAAATACAAAGCCAAAAAATTTTTTGTATAAAAAAAAACACAACAATTTATAAATGTAAATAAATGTCTTCAAAACAAATACCCCCAAAAAAATTAGAAAATAAAAAATAAGCCAAAAAATGTCTACATAAATTAGTCTGGGTTATTGGAAACCAAACTAAATAAGAACTTAAATTTTTAACCAAAGTCTAAAAAAATCCTGTTTAGAAGTGTGTATATATATATATATATATATATATATATATATATATATATATATATATATATATATATATATATATATATATATCTAGAGATAGATATATAGGAGACAAGCCCAAAAATTCTTGCGTATAGTTTCAGTGAAATTATTCTTACATTGTGTTTCGATCATTATTCTTGCTAATCACTGTCAATAAAGACAAAAAAATAAATAATTAAAAGCCAATATTTTGTCTCAAAAATTTGCAGGAAATGTTTTCTGCCTAAAAATACACATTTCTTGTTAAAAAATGACTAAAATAAAAAAAAAAAAAATGAGACATCAAAAGCAGAAAAATGAGTGGCTTCTTATTTCTAGACTGAATACCCAGTTAGTAGATGAGTGAATAATGTGCAAATGTGGTTAGTTAATACATCTGAGTAAGTAAATTTGGCACTAGAAGTGCACTATTTTTGGAGATAACCTGGAAGACAGAAAAATAGAGAAAAAGCAGTAATGACAAACAACTGTATAAAGTCCAATGGTCTAATTATTTATTAGTTCTGAGAATATTCCTTTCTTTGGGGGCCGAATTAGAAAGAAATATGATCTGGCATAGCAATGGCCCCCCGACCCATGAAGTACTCAACATATTTGTCGCGTACCTCACGAGCAGATTGGGGGGCCAAGCCAGCGCGACCAGTGTCCAGGCCAGGAATGTTCTCTGAGGGTAGTCCTGCCTCAGAGCCCATGGAGGCTAGGTACGTCTGGGAGTGCCTGCGTAGAAAATTGTGCAAAATGCAGCAGGCAAATATAACGGTGTTCAATTTATATTCCGCCAAATGTATCGATGTCAGGAACAGGCGGAACCGGTTGCTGAGGATCCCAAAGGCATTCTCGACTACCCTCCGAGCCCTGGACAACCGAAAATTGAACACACTCCTCTCTGAGGTGAGGGTCCTCTGGGGAAAAGGCCGCATTAGGTGAGGTCCAAGGCCGAAAGCCTCGTCCGCTAGGAACACAAACGGAAGTCCTTCCACATTATCTTCATCTGGTGGCAATGCCAGACCACCAGTTTGGAGACGATCATAGAAATCAGTCCGTGCGAACACTCCCCCATCTGACATCCGGCCGTTCTTCCCCACGTCCACATATAGAAACTCATACTGTGCCGACACCACCGCCATCAACACGATACTATGATAACCCTTGTAATTATAATAGTAGGACCCCGAGTGGGGTGGGGGCACAATGCGGACGTGTTTCCCATCTATTGCTCCACCGCAGTTAGGAAAATCCCACCGCTCGGCAAATTGGGAAGCCACAGACTGCCATTCCTGTGGTGTGGAGGGTAGCTGTGGGGACAAACAA
The DNA here is from genome assembly GCF_905171775.1 of Rana temporaria. Lineage (NCBI taxonomy): Eukaryota > Metazoa > Chordata > Amphibia > Anura > Ranidae > Rana > Rana temporaria. The sequence goes on from NC_053494.1 coordinate 147,146,270, forward strand.
AAAAAGAGATTTAGTACTTTGGCACATAAACATTGCAAACATAATCCTACAAGCATCCTTGTGCAACTTTACATTTTTAAAATTGCATTTGCAAATTATGAAGGGAGAATTTCGGGGCACAAATAGATAGGCCCACTTAATTAATAAGAGACTCCACAGTCCTCTGATGGGGACAAAAACACTTTGAAGGGGGGGTGGGGGGTGTTTAAACTGTTTTTAGAAAACAAAAACAAAAAAATAAAGTGGCATGGTGGGGGTTGGCCCGAAGATAGCATGCTGGACAGGTTAATATTGGGTAAGATCAAAATATGCAGGTAGGCCAAAATAAAAAGAACATGTAAAAGCTGATATCAACATGCATAGTGAGAAAAGGGAACGTTAGTTAAACACACAGCATATCTGGGAAATCAAAAAAAAAGTTAGTTTGCCACATTATTAAAGACACATTGTGAGGTTAAAATGAGGAAACTTACCTTCATATACTCCTCGTGCATAACTTTAATGATGGCAGCACACGTGTCCGGTATGATGACCCCAAGCGCCTGCGGAGAGATGCCTGTCGAGAACTTGAGGTCCTGCAGGCTCCTCCCAGTCGCCAGGTACCGCAACGTGGCAATAAGCCTCTGCTCGGCAGTGATGGCTTGGCGCATCACAGTGTCCTGCCTCGTGATATAGGGGGACAGAAGTTCCAGCAGACTGTTGAATACGGGGTCCGTCATGCGGAGAAAATTCCTATAGTCATTAGGATTATTCTCCTGGAGTTCCCTAAGCAGAGGCATATGTGAGAACTGGTCACGCTGGCGCAACCAATTCTTGGTCCAGAAACGCCTCCGCCCCCTGTTTCTGGCCAAAGTACTGGAATAATGAACATATCCAGCAGCCATCCCATAAACAGCACCAACTCGCGAAAATTGACGCTGCTGCTCCATCATGGCTTCAAACCGGCCGGCTGGTCAGTCAAGAACACACTCCAACAGAAAGCACAATCAAATCCAGCGGTACCTGCAAAGAACACACGACACACAGATACGAACGCACAGTACGAATCTGCTAAGCAGAACGAACTGCACGCCTGTACCCGAATGCCAACTACGTACCCACAAGCACACGCACTGAACGAGAAAATACTACCTGCTAAAGCCTGGAGACCGAGAAGCGCGAATCAGCTCTAACCAAACCTTCACTAACACGAGCAAAGCCGTAACTAGCAAAAGCGGAACAGAGGGCGTCGCCATTGACTTTGGCCTTTCCCTTTATAGTGACGTCAAACGTGGATTACGTGCACGCGTTCAGGTCCGCAGGGAAATATCGTCCGCTGGTGTGTACAAGCCAGCGGGCCAAATGAAAAAACAGCCTTGTACGCCGGAAACAGCCCGTCGGACATTTCGAACGGACATGTTTGCTCGTGAGTACTCTGCCTGAGGGTAACCTTGTTTGCCGGTCTAGTTATTTATCTGTATTTTGTATAGGCCGTGTACTGTATCTGTAGTAACTGCTGCATTAATCTATTGCATAATGTGCATGTAAATATACAGAAAATTTACATGTTGGGATATTTGCCCTATTGTGTATTGTGTTATGTAGGTATAGCTAAATATATGTATCCAGGGCCGGACTTACCATTGGGCTTGACTGGGTTCAAGCCCATGGGCCCCGCCCAATAGGGGGCCCCTTACGTTTAATTTTTTTCAATAATATGCCAGTCATTTAAAGTGGTTGTAATGTAAACCCTCAGACACAACATTTGTTTTAAAAAATAGCTCATAACACAGGCAGCTGATCATTTGCATGACGTCACCACGCTTGCGCAAAATAACCCCCATTAACCGACATTTAAAGCTTGCCGGAATGCAGTTTGTGAGAAATTCCCCTCTGTCTGGCACAGAGGAGAAGTCTCACGGGGTTTAGCTCCTTCCACTCTTCCTGATTCTAAAGAAAAAGTCACAAAAGGGGAGTGAAAAGGGGAGTGAAAAAAAAAACAGCAGCCGCAGACACAACAACGAATGGTTACGGTGCAACGGCGCATGCGCGAGATTACCGACACGGACACAGTAAGGGCGGAAGTGACGTCATAATTTGAATCACATAACAGCAGTACGAATAGCGCTTGAGGTACCCGGAAATACAGAGAACGAAACAATCCTAAAAATGTTATTTGCAGGCCTCGTTTTTGGGGGATATATATGTATTGCATTGCAATGTATGCAATATTGCAATGTATAGCTAGTGCCCCCCTGCTGTGTGTTGGGGGGTTGTTAAAACCACAAGTGTGCTGGGGGGGTAAGGAATTAGAGGTAGAGGTGTGCTAGGGGGAGGTGTTGGAGGTAGAGGTGTACTGAAGGAGGCATTGGAGGTAGAGATGTACTGGGGGAGGTGTTGGAGGTAGAGGTGTACTGGGGAAGGAGAGACAAAACCAGAGAAATTCCTTTCTCAACTTAGTAACCAGCCTACTAACCAACCACTTTTTTCTGTCTGATGAGGCTGAGCTGATGGGCACTGGTGAGGATGCATTGAGGGGCACTGATCAGGCTGCATTGATGGGCACTGATCAGGCTGCATTTACGGGCACTGGTGAAACTGCATTGATGGGCACTGGTGAGGAGGCACTGATGGAGCCGCACTGATGGGCACTGATAGGCTGCATTCCTGGACACTAATGAGCACTGATAAAGTTGTTGTTAATATTTTTTTTGTTACTTAACTCTGCATAAAATATTTAACAGCGTAATGTCCTGAGATAATTATGAGGGCGTGTTTAGGAGTGGAATTAGGCAGGGCTGTCTTTTCGCATGGGCATGCCTGGAAGTTGCCTGAGGGCCCCACTTGCCTGGGGGGCCCCACCTGCCCAGCGACTACAGCCAAGCATCATTCAGCTGCTTCCCACACTAATAGCCCCCGGCGCCGGCGGCAGCACGGCACTTTACTTGCAAGTACTATAGTTACTTGGCCTGGCAGTGGGGTAGGAGAGTGACAGGCGCCCCCATGCTTGCCGATAAGTTTGATTGGTCGCACCGGGTCTAAGGGTAAATGGCGGAGGCGGGAGCCTAAAGCTCCGCCTACCCTCCTCTGCGCAGCATCATCTTCTCTCCAAACGCGAGTGGGTTCTGTGACGTCACGTGAGGTCGGTGAGGAGGAGAACTGGCTGGAGAAGAGAGGAGACTTGGACAATCGGATGAAGGGGAACCCCCAGGCAGCAGGTACTACTACCGCACTAAAGTCACAACGATCTTATCATCATCATCATCATCATGTGCATGTGTGCCAGCTGCCAAGCAGCCAAATATAGTGCGATATGGATTAAATAAGTTATAATTATGCATAGCCATAGTTATCATAAATAAAAAGATTTGTGCAACTAGTACCTGCTGTTGCACAAATCACTTTACTTATAATAACTATGGCTATGCATAATTATAATTTATTTAATCCACATTGAGCACTATATTTGATTGGCTGCTTGCTTCTGCTTGGGCCTGGGCCTGGCACATGATGACTTAGGCTACTTTCACACTGGGGCATTGTGCCACCATTTTTAGCTGAGATTTATCGTAGTTTTTGTGGCACTATTTAGCCACTATTCTCGTGCGTGATTGTGTAGACAGGGCCCCAGTGCACTGTATTGCCCGGAGGCCAATAATGCTCTTAAGATGCCACTGGAATTAGGGGCGGGACATAGTAGGGGTTGGTTGGAGCAACTGGTGGTGAGTAACCCCTAAGGCCTGGCTAGTCCTAGCTCAGGACTTGAATTTTTGAGTCCTGCATACAGTATATAATTTTTTGGGAGCATTATAATCTAATGTATGTTTTCAAATGAATTGCATTTGACAACTCTGTTTTCAATTTTAGGAGCAGTGTAAACTAAGGTGACCACATTTTTTAAATTAAATCCGGGCACATTTTTTTTTTACTAGTAATGGCGGAAATCAGTGACTCTCTGCCCGTCGCCCGCTGCCGCCCGCCTCACAGCCTGTCAAGTTTTACTCTCTGGGCCTCGGCTACTACTGGGTGGAGAGCGGAGGAAGATCACTCCGCCAGGGAAGTCAAGGAGATAAGCAGGCAGGCGGCTGGCCGGGACTTGAGCCAAGGCAGAAGAACATGCGAGCGCAGCTGAATGAGCATGCACCCAAAACTGAAGAAATATTCAATCTGCTCCGACCAGCACATGATCATCAGAAAGGGGCACAGATAATGGAAAAAAATACATCCCCTAAGCTGGTAAGAGCGGTGGAGCGGGGTGTGTAATTCAGATATAGCTAGATTCACAGAGAGTTACGGCGGCGTATGAGTAGATACGTCGTCGTAACTCTGAATCTACGCCGTCGTAAATTTAAGCCTATTCTGGAAACCAGATATGCTTAAATTAGGCTAAGATACAAGCTGCGTAAGTCTCCTATGCCGTCGTATCTTAGGGTGTATATTTACGCTGGCCGCTAGGTGGCGCTTCCGTTGTTTGCAGCGTTGAATATGCAAATGAGCAAGATACGCCGATTCACGAACGTACGCGCGCCCATCGCAATTAGTTATGCCGTTTACGTTAGAGATACGCCGGCGTAAAGATAAAGCTGCTCCCTAGGTGGCGCAGCCCATGCAAGGTATGGACGTCGGAACAGGCCTATCTTTTTACGTCGTTTGCATAAGTCGTACGCGAATCGGGCTTGACGTAATTTACGTTCACGTCGAAACTGCGTACTTTGGAGCAATGCACACTGGGATATGTCCAAAGTCAATCACGTTGGGTCACCAGTCATCACCATAAAACACGCCCCCCTGATCCACATTTGAATTAGGCGCTCTTAGGCCGGCCCATTTACGCTACGTCGCCGTAACTTAGGAGACAAGTGCTTTGTGAATACAGCACTTGCCTCTCTGACTTACGGCGGCGTAGCGTATATGCGATACGCTACACCGCCTCAAAAGTAAGCCGCCCTACCTGAATCCAGCTAATATTATTATTTTTTTTATTCTGCACTGACTGTCTTTGAAATTGCCCCAGCCCCTGTTCAAATCCAATCTGAGGACAAAAGCGGGGACAGTCTTGGTCCGGGGACAGTGTCCTCAATCCGGGAACTGTCCCCTGAAACCGGGGATGTCTGGTCACCCTAGTGTAAACGCAACTGCTTTAGGTGGACTTGACAGTGTTTATGGAACTCCATGAGAAATCTATAAATGAAAATGCACTCATAGTTAGGATGTAATCAATTTTGTATGAATAAATATTCTTTGCATTTCTGGTCATATTTAAGTTTTTGTATACAATAAAATTGATCATTTCAAACGATGTGGTTTATTTTCTGTGAGACATCGTAGGCAGCCCCCGATACTTTGCTTTATAAGCTTTGCATGACCAATACAAAGGAGAAGGCAAATGTCAGGGTATGTGCAAACTATGCTTGCAAGAAAGTTGCTAAGTTGAATATATTGATTTTTTGTTTGCCCCTTCATGGTAAAGGGGGTTTAAAATCTGGTTAAACTGGGTAAATTCTACTGCTGTCACAAAGTGCTAACCACAACTTGGTTACTAAAGCAGTTGCAACAATGACATATTTTTAGGTACCTCTGTGTGAGACGCTATCATTGACTGCCTGTGCTTCATGAACTGCTACAGATTCTTGAAACTGTCTGGCATTTTCCTATGGAACAAAACAACCACATTCAAAATAATAAGTCAGCACTTTGATCTTGAATGCTGAACAGATGTTTACTAATTATAGTCTGTATTAATCATTATTTTACTTTACTCAATAGTTTTTCATTAAAGGATTACAATAAAAGACATGGGCCCAGATTCAAAGAGATTTGCTCTTTTTTTGCGGAGGCACAGGGCAACGATTTTGCCCTGCGCCCCCGCAAATTTGCGCCGCTGCCCTCGATTCACGGAGCAGTAGCTCCGTAAATTGAGAGGGCGCGCCTAGCAAAATTGCCCGGCGTAAGCGCGTGCAATGTAAATGATCCCGCCGGGGGCGGGAATCATTTAAATTAGGCGCGTTCCCGCGTCGATCGTAAAGCGCATGCTCCGTCGGGAAACTTTCCCGATGTGCATTGCGGCAAATGACGTCGCAAGGACGTCATTTGCTTCAAAGTGAACGTGAATGGCGTCCAGCGCCATTCACGATTCACTTATGCAAACGACGCAAAATTCGAACGTCGCAACGCGGGAACGACGGGTATCCTTAGCATTGGCTGCGCCTGCTATTAGCAGGAGCAGCCTTACGCTAAGCACGCCGCACGGAAACGACATAACTTGCGTACGCAGGGCCCGCGCAACAATTGTGAATCGGTGTTAGTATGCAATTTGCATACTATACGCTGATCACAATGGGAGCGCCCCCTAGCGGTCAACGCAAGAATGCAGCCTAAAATCTGCGTGGCATAAGAGCCTTATGCCACGCAGATTTTAGGCTGCAGTCGGCGTTACGATGTTCCTGAATCAGGAGCATTCGTAACGCCGGAGCAAGTAAGCAATTGCGCTGCGTAACCTATGGTTACACAGGCGCAATTGCTTCTTGAATCTGGGCCATAGTTTACAAAGAATATGGCATTATAGTCATCATTTCACATTGGAATTGCAGATAGTACTGAGAGTGAACACTGGGGCAAAACAGTGCAGTAGAGATATTAGTGCCATTTTATGGTGCAGGAGGACAAAGGTAGGAAAGACAAAGAAGAGAAACAAAATAAAGGAAGTGGAGATTCCATTCGAGTGTCTGGAGTATAGCATTAGTTGTGAAGCCCAGGGGAAAAAGAAAGCTGGCAGGGACCAGCAGAGGGACAAATTAGGAGTTCAGTTACAAACGCAGAAACTGGATCCTAGCATCCAGACCCTGTTGAATCGTTCTTGTTTACAAAGCTGGATAATTTATCATGAACCATTGTTTATAAAAGTTTATGGCCCCTTTCACACGTGTGGACCGTATGTCTGTATTTCATCCATCCATTTTGGGATGAAATACGGACATACATGTATCCCTATGGGATAGCGGGTGTCAGCAGATGAGCATCTGCTGACACACGATCTCATCGGTCCCTGCAATGGTCCGATTCTGGAGATGGAGGAAAATCCTATTTTTCAATCCATCTGCAGATCAGATCGGGTGAACGTGGACAGACAGTTCGTGTTCATCCAATCCCCTCATAGGCCGCGTACACACGATCAGTCCATCAGTCCAAAGGACCATTCTCAACGGTTAATCGATGAAGCTGACTGATGGTCTGATGTGCCTACACACCATTGGTTAAATAACCAATCGTGTCAGAACGCGGACGCGTAAACCACTTACAACATCACTATAAAGGGGAAGGCCAAAGCCTTTGGCGCCAATCTTGCCTCTGCTTTTGCTGATTCTGTGTTACCGTGTGTTAGAGAAAGTTTGGTTAGAGCCGATTCACGCTTTTTAGTCTCCGTGCTTTGCAGATCATATTCTCGGGTTCAGTTTGTTCTTGTGGGTTCGTATTTGGCATTCAGTGCTTGCGGTCGGGTCGATTCTGTTTTGCAGAGCCTTCCTGTCCGCTCGTATCTGTTTTTCAAGTGCGTTCTTTACAGGTCTTGCTGGATTTGGGGTGCTTTCTGTTTCAAGTGCGTTCTGACCAGCCGACCGGTTTGAAGCCATGTTGGAGGCTCGTTCTCATGCTGGATTACGTGCTGTGTATGGGCTGTCTTCTGCAGTTTATAATGTTGCTCGATCTGTGGCCGTGAACAGGGTGAGGAGGAGTTCATGGGCCAAGAATTGGTTGCGCCAGCGTGACCAATTCTCTCATATGCCTCTGCTTAGGGAAATGCAGGAGAATAATCCTGAGGACTTCAGGAACTTTCTCCATATGACGGACCTTGTTTTCCACCGTCTATTGGATCTTCTGTCCCCCTTTATAATGAGGCAGGACACTGTGATGCGCCAAGCCATCACGGCCGAGCAGAGGCTTATTGCCACGTTGCGGTACCTGGCGACTGGGAGGGGCCTGCAGGACCTCAAGTTCTCGACAGGCATCTCTCCCCAGGCGCTTGGGCTCATCATACTGGGGACGTGTTTTGCCATCAGACAAGTCATGCAAGAGGAGTATATTAAGGTAAGTTTCCTCCTTTAACATCACAATCTATGTCTTTAATGTATGCTAATGTCTTGTATTTCTTGCATTTTTCGCTAATTACCATGATTGTAATATGCTGTGAATGTCCCCTTTGTCCCCATGCATGTTGTCAGCTTTCAATGCTCCTTTTTTGGCCTACATGCATCTTTCCCCTTCACTAACCTGTCCAGCATGCTATCCTAGGCCCAAACACACCTAGCCTAGTCTGTTTACAACCTGATTTTTGTCTGCTCCATTGTAGTTCTGCCCCCCCCCCCCCCCTTAAAATGTGTCCCAATGTTTTTTTTCTCATTCAATTTAGGCAGAGTGCTACCTGTTTTTATTTTATGGGCCTAAACTCAGCTAGAACCCCCCCCCCTAAAAATGTTTAATGGCCCATCAGATGGGTGAGTAGTCTAATAATTATTTTTGCCATGAAATACTCACTCCAATAATAAATGTTATACTGATGTTGCACAAGGATGTTTTTTTGTATTGTGATTGCAATGTTTTTGTGCCAAAGTACTAATTGTATTTTTTTGTTTGTCCTCACAGTTTCCCTCCACACCACAGGAAAGGCAGACTGTGGCTTCCCACTTTGCCCCATCGGTGTGACTTCCCGAACTGCGGATGGGACAATAGACGGGAAACACGTCCGCATAGTGCCGCCACCCTGTTCAGGGTCGTACTATTATAACTACAAAGGTTTTAATAGTATCGTGCTGATGGCGGTGGTGTCGGCACAGTACGAATTTTTGTATGTGGACGTGGGGAAGAACAGTTGGCTGTCTGATGGGGGAGTGTTCGCGCAGACGGAGTTTGCCAAGCGTCTACAGTCTGGCACTGCCACAGAATGAAGACAATTTGGAAGGACTTCCGTTTGTTTTTCTCGCGGATGAAGCTTTCGGGCTTGGACCTCATGCGGCCTTTTACCCAGAGGACCCTCACCCCGCCGAGGAGAGTTTTCAATTTTCGGCTTGCCAGAGCCCGGTGGGTAGTCGTGAATGCCTTTGGAATACTCGCCAGCCGGTTCCCCCTGTTCCAGACAGCGATACATCTGGCAGAATATAAACTGAACACCGTTGTTTTTGCCTGTTGCATTTTGCACAATTTTTTATGCAGGCACTCCCAGTCGTACCTATCCAACATTGGTGCTGAGGCAGGACTACCCTCAGATACCTTTCCTGGCCTGGACACTGGTCGAACTGGCTTGGCCCTACAATCTGCTCGTGAGGCACGCAACAAACATGTTCAGTACTTCGTGGGTAGGGGGGCCATTGCTATGCCAGAACATATTTATTTCTAATTCGGCCCACAAAAAAAAAAATATTATTTAATAAATAATTTGACCATTGGAATTACAGTTGTTTGTCATTCTTGCTTTGGTTTCTTTTATCTGTCTCCCTGGTTCTCCAACTAGTGCACTTCTAGTGCCAAATGTATTTCTCTGTTTTAGTAAATAACCACAATTGCACAGTAATCACTCACTTTTTTAAATCTACAAACTGGTTTTGAGCATAGAAAGAGATCCAACAGTGTAAAACTATTACACCTGTCGGATCTTAGGGATATCTATGCGTAACTGATTCTATGAATCAGTCGCACAGATAGAAACAGGGATACGACGGGGTATCAGCAGATACGCCGTTGTATCCCTTTTGTGAATCTGGCCCTATGTCCCTGAAGGTCTTAACCAAGTAACGCGCCCATAGTTGAGGATCTGGAATGGTACGGAGGTGAGAAAGCGTAGGGTTACCCCATAAGGGTTGAACAGGTGGCAACTGACCAGAGCTGAGAAATCTCTGTGTTGCAGCATTACAAATCTTAATCCTGGTTATTCTTGGAGCAGTTTCAAGAGATGATTCCCAACTAGGGAATTCCTAGAAGGTGGCTAAAGAGTAGGCCTTATTGTCATAAGAGATTATATGAAGGGGAAACCCATCTTTATCTTAAGTATTAAGAAACAAAATATTATCTTAAACATTGTTGTTTGAGAGAGTGAAGCGGTGGTTTAAGGGATCTCTGCTTTTGAATTGTTTTAGGAGTTGTCTGTGAAGATTTGTACAGGATTACCCAAAATAAAGAGTTCTTTGCTGGCTCTGACCTTTTTCACAACTTGTGCTTTAATCACATGGGATATGTAGTCCATAGGAATTAAAAGTAAACCAAAGGAATGAGCAGAGGAGAAGTTACAAAGCATGCAGGAAATCCAGTAATTTATGGAAAGAGAGGGCCAGCAGACAAGCAACACACACATGAAATCACATTTCAGTAAGCTTATATTGGATTATCAAAAATCCCTATATCTTGCATAGCTATTGATGCTATTAATGTACCACCCAAACCAAGAGATGTTTGGCCCTTTGTTAGGACAGACACTATGCACATCTAATTTACAACTAATAATGATATTATTTAAAGTGGAGGTTCACCCAAAAAATCTATTTTTAACATTAGATTGAGGTTAATTAAGGGGAGCAAAAATGTTTTTTTTTTTAAAAATCAATGCCGTACTTACCGTTTTCGAGATAGATGTTCTCCCGCCGCTTCCGGGTAAGGGCTGCGGGACTGGGCGTTCCTATTTGATTGACAGCCTTCCGACCGTCGCATACAGTGCGTCACGAGTTTCCGAAAGTAGCCGAACGTCGGTGCGCAGGCGCCGTATAGAGCCGCACCGACGTTCGGCTCCTTTCGGCAACTGGTGACGCGCTGTATGCGACCGTCGGAAGGCTATCAATCAAATAGGAAGGCCCAGTCCCGAAGATCATACCCGGAAGCGGCGGGAGAACATCTATCTCGAAAACAGTAAGTACGGCATTGATTTTTAAAAAAATACCCGTTTCTGCTCCACTTAATTAGCCTCAATCTAATGTTAAAAAAAAAATTTCGGGTGAACTCACGCTTTAATGGCAAACATAACTCCACACTCCACAGCCCCCAACTTAACATTATTTAGAAGGGAAAAATTAAGTACAATTTTTTAACACAAACAATTAAACACAGAACCATAGCTTCACTCAAAACTGCCTCCCTTAAACATGAACAACCTGGTTGCCAGCCACAGCAGTCTCTCTCCACTTGTCATGTACCTGGGTGTCATTGAACCGGGATGCTCCTGGTTCCACAGCTGCAGCGTTTCGTCTAACGACTTCAACAGAGAGTTGAAGTCGTTAGACGAAACGCCGCATCAGAGCGTGACCCACGACATCCCCGCTAACCCGCAAGTGACGTGTGCGCTTTACCCACTCCGCTCTCCAAACTAGGAAGCTGCTACAGTGTCTGCAAAAATTCCACTGCTCTCCATGGATGGCTGGATCTGGTAATAGCGCCCTCTGGGGTCACTTTTATGCTAATTTTATTGTGATTTGATGTGCGTAGATAGGTTTAAGGGGGCTTTCAGTGTATGGGCTACTTTGGATTAATAAACAGGATTACACTATATTGCTGTTCCTTGTTTTTATGACCCTGTGCCTGCTGTCCCCGCTTGCTGGTGATGGTCCATGACAAAGTGACTGATGTATTCGCTTACTTAAGGCTCTGATTTTCAGTGGATTGAGATCATTATTGATGATTATTTCATTATCATTATTTTCCCTGGTGGAAGGTGCACGCTAGGATTACTACTCAACACTTTGGATTGTTTACATCACCTTGACTACATCTAACACACGATAATTTTTCGGCATGAAAAAAAACTGCGTTTTTTTAAAACGTAATTTAAAATGATCGTGTGTGGGCTTCACATCGTTTTTCGGCTTCTGAAAAACGACATCCAGCGACACGGGGCTCCTGTTCTCAGCCCCGGCCCAGCGCTCTTCAGTCACCTGGTTCCTGCCAAGACCCAGCCTGAGCAATCTGCTACAGTGGCCCTCGTGCCACTCTGTGTCCTCCACTCCATGTCACCACTACCAGGGGTGTTGGACAGGAGGTGCAAGAGAAGACCCCTCTACAGCTCGATCTCCACCAGGTACGTGACAATTTTCTTTCATGTTGAGAATTCTGTTCTGTTTCAGCAAATTTCAAGATTCCCTGTATTCTTTGCAGCTTCTCCTAATGCTCATTCCTTAGGCTTACTTCTGATTTATAAGGACAGCATATCTCGTGGTATCTTGCTGCCTGCAAGCAGTAATTCCTGCATTGACTCTGCCTTTTGAAACTCCTCTTCTCAGCACCTCTGTAATTCAGACAGCAGGCTCTGTGAAATGTGTAAATCGACATAAAAGAAAAACCAATACTGTGCTTGAGAAGTTGCTGTGCGGCTTGTTGAAATTGTGTCTCTCCACTGGTTTAGCCACCGCATTGGCTGTGCTCCCACTCACAACAGGTCAGGGAAACCCGAGTGGAACTCTATAAAGAAAAGGAACAGAGGGCGCTCCAGCCTAGCACATTACCTTTGCAAAACTTGTATAAATTATACACAAAAACGAATGAATATGTCAAGCAAAATAAATAAAGTTCACCAGATGATCTGCTGGCACGATCTGCTGGCAAGTACCAATTGTGAAATGAAAAGTCCAAAAAAGCTGACATGTTTCGAGGAATGCCCCCTCTTCCTCAGAGCTCTGTGAATTGTGTGACACGGCAAGTGCATACAATGTATCACAAGGCATAGATAGGAAGTAAATGTGTGGAAATTCTTCAGAAAGTGTATTTAAACACTTAAATATCATTAAAATTAATAGTAATAGGCTAGACATAATTCAAATACAATGTGGAAATAAATATACGATTAACATTTTAATCACAGATACACTTTAGGTGCATTTTGACACATTTTACCTGCATTTAGCAGCTTGCAATACATTTATACAAAAACACCCTTGGATGTGGTGATTGATTTCTAGGTGTTGGGCTGGCTTAGAGCCTCATTTGGCCTTAACCGCTTGCCGACCATATACTGTATATATACAACGGCAAGTGGCTCCCCTGGGCAGGATCACTTACCTGTACTTGTTCCTGCACTTCCGGGTCTGGGCGTGCATGTGCGCTGCCGGCGACCTGCTCCCGCTGTGATTGGACACAGCAGTAGCCAATCAGCAGGTCTGGCGGAGGTTATGTCTGCTGAGATTTGCCAATCATTCAGGGCACAGGCAGAACGGCAGTCTGCTATGTAAACAAGGCAGATCAACATTCTATGAGAAGGGAAGGTTGTGATCCTGTGTTCCTGCAAAGCATGAACACAGTTAGTAAGCGCTCCCTAGGCACACATTTAACCCTTTGATCACCCCTTATGTAAACCCTCTTCATTCCAGTGTCATTAGAACAGTGCATATTTTTTAGTACTGATCACTGTATTAGTGTCACTGGTCCCCAAAAAGTGTCATTTTGTGTCCGATTTGTCTGCCACAATGTTTAAAGTCCCACAATAAGTCAATGATCACCATTACTAGTAAAATAAATTGTATAAATCTGTCCAATAGTTTGCAGAGTACATATTGGCCTAAACTGATTTTTTTTTTATTGGATATAATTTAAAACAGAATTGTTAGTCTTTTTTGTTTATAGCGCAAAAAAAAACAAATCGCAATATGGCGTTTTTAGCTTACCACTTCCTTGCACGTCAGAACGAGGTCTGGTTATAATGCGGTGAATCAGTGTATCGCCCATCCCCATTGAGAACGTCTATTGATGACGAAACGTGTCTGGGACGGCGTACACTGACGTCACCGCGCTCAACTTAAGGAGGAAGGGCACCTATAGTGCCGGCCGGCATTTTGCTTTTAAAACACATTTGTTTGTAAGTACGATTCTTTTTATTTCTATTAAACCTTTTATACGGAATTACGCTATGGTCCGTCTCTTCTCTGCATATATGAACCGGAACCTTGCATCTATGAGTTTCTAAGCTCGCCATCTGACGTCTGCCCATTGAATCCCTGCTATCTGGTTTTCCAACCCGTAGATGGAACTTAAGCTCAATGCTCATTTGCCTGTTGGTTCCCGGTGAGTGGCTTTCCATAAGGTGGTGGTTTCTTCACTGAAGTCCAAGTCACAGTGGTGCTTTTTTTTACCTGTCTGTGGGCTCTGATCTTACATATTTGGGACTCTTTTTGCATCTACTATCATATCCATTCATTTAGATCTGGGATTTTAAACAGGACTTTTTCCTTGACATTTAATGCTAGCATTTGGTTGCCAGCTTTTATTGGCGCAGTTTCATTTTCTATTAAATACTACCAAAAGCTTTATTTGTGGGAAAAATAGGACATACATTTTATTCGTATACATCGTCGCACGACCGCACAATTGTCAAATAATTAACGCAGCATTTTGCCGGGAATTTCCGACAACAATTGTTCGATGGGAGCTTTTTGTCGGAAATTCCAACCGTGTGTAGGCTCCATCAGACATTTGCTGTGGGAATTTCTGACAACAAAAATTTGAGAACCTGTTCTCAAAATTTCCCACAACGAAATCCGTTCTCGTAAATTCCGATCATGTGTGGACTATTCACAAAATACGAGACGGAAGCGCTCTGGTAAAACTAGCGTTCATAATAATAATGGAAATAGCACATTTGTCACGCTGTTACAGACTGAAAAGCACGGGGCTGAAAAGTGCCAATCGTCTCTCACCAAGCTTCTATTAACACGACTGGTATTGAACTTTCCATTAACCATTTAAGGATCGCCTCCTGCACATTTACGTTGGCAGAATGGCACGGTTGGGCACAGGCACATACCTGTATGTCCCCTTTAAGTGCCCAGCCGTGGGTCGCGCGTGCGCGCTGCGTAAGCGCGCCCGCAACCCGGTCTGAAGCTCCGTGACCGCGGGACCCGCAGACCCAATCGCCGCCAGTGTCCCGCGATCGGTCACAGGAGCTGAAGAATGGGGAGAGGTATGTGTAAACACACCTTCCCCGTTCTTCACAGTGGCAATGTCACTGATCGTCTGTTCCCTGATATAGGGAAAGGCGATCAGTGACGTCACACGTCCAGCCCCGCCCCGTCCCCCTACAGTTAGAAACACATATGAGGTCACACATAACCCCTACAGCGCCCCCCTAGTGGTTAACTCCTAAACTGCAGTTGTCATTTTCACCGTAAAAAATGCATTTTTATAGCAATTTTTGACAATGGTCCCAAAAATGTGTCAAAATTGTCCGATGTGTCCACCATAATGCCGCAGTCACGAAAAAAATCGCTGATCGCTGATCGCCGCCATAAAAAATGCCATAAAACTGTGCCCCATTTTTGTAAACGCTATAAATTTGGCGCAAACCAATCGTTAAACGCTCATTGCGATTTTTTTTACCAAAAATATGTACAAGAATACGTATCGGCCTAAACTCAGAAAAAAAATGTATATCTTTTTGGGGTATTTATTATAGCAAAAAGTAAAAAATATAGTTTTTTTTTTTCAAAATTGACGCTCTATTTTTGTTTATAGCGCAAAAAAATAAAAACCGCAGAGGTGATCAAATACCACCAAAAGAAAGCTCTATTTGTGGGAAAAAAAGGACGCCAATTTCGTTTGGGAGCCACATCGCACGACCGCGCAATTGTCAGTTAAAGCAACGCAGTGGCGAATCGCAAAAACTGGCCAGGTCCTTTACCTGCATAATGGTCCGGGTCTTAAGTGGTTAACAGTGCCGTCGTATGTCTTGTAGGTCACCGTGTTCTTGGCATTCTAAATTTGTGCGACTGTGTGTATGCAAGACAAGTTTGAGCCAACATCCGTCGGAAAAAAATCCACGGTTTTGTTGTTGAAATTTCCGATCGTCTGTACGCGGCATTTCAGTGTGCATCCACATAATATCTCAAACCACCTCAATCAAGCCATCACAAAGCAGAAAAGTGTCGGCTGCTTCAGTTGTAGCGCGCAAACATCTGTTTAAACACTCTTTTCTGGTCAAACTGTAATTTGGTGTTAAGTATAACTATTGGTCCAAGAATGTGAAAGATTCACTATCTCTTTGGTTGTAGTTCCCTAATGCCAAATCTACCAGAATCTATTATGGTGGTCTACTGGAAAGTATCATTAAAAGGGTGTTTGTTCTCCAAAATTAGTAGTTAGTAGAAACACAAATTAGCAGTTTTAGCAAAATGTAAGTGGTTAATCTGTAAATTGCATTGGTAATTTTGCAGAGTACATCCAGCCCTTGGCATATGATGCCAGGATTGACTGTTTGACTCGCACAAGTATAAATGTGTATCCTTTATTACTGGCCATCTGTGCTGATTCGTGCAGTAAGTTTGCATTGTGTGTATATATAAACCTGGACATTATGCCATGTAACTCCCAATCAATCTTACTGGAAATATATTGCAGATAACAGTACTCAATTATAGCAATCCGTATCATCAGAACAGAATCGGTTAACAGACTGTAAACATTTTTGGCCTTGCTTCTAATTTTCCGTGGCCACTCTTACTGCGGTTTGGATCAGTCTCTGTCCTGGCTGGAGATTTAGTGCTATACACAGAGGAAGAGGAGGCTGAGCATGAGTAAGTATTTCTATTTAGTGAGCCAAATACAGTGACAGAGAAAAGAAGGGGGATGGTAAAACCCATATGAGAATGTAATGTATTCCCCAGATCCCTAACTTCTGTGCCATGCCCTAGACACCCACCATCATGTGCTATGCATTCATTTAGTCTGTTTTTTATTATTGAGGGTTTTTTTTAATGGAATTCCACCATGGAATAATTTATCAGACTGCAGCTTTGTATGTTCAACACATTTACCATTTATGGGTTCTAGAAAAAATATGTCACATACAAGTTTTTTAACGCATACAGTGCACCTTCTTACAATAATTACAAATTATCGACTGTTTGATAGATGCTTCCTAAAGTTCCTGTATTGTCCCCACACAGTTGCATATTCTGGAACTTGTCATGGCTTGTGTAGCGCTAACCCCAGGGGAGCCGTTGAATTGTTTTGTGGTTTCTCTGCACACCTAAAGATGACACACCTCACTCACGCAGCACTTACCGACACACCTTGAAGTATTTCAAAGAATTTATTAGGTCAAGCAGAGCCTAAGAGAAGAGAGCATTAGCAAGTGTACTTATACAAACTATCAATAAGACAATAATGCTACTCTAAAAGATATGGTTAAACACCTACAGTATTCTAACAGTAATTAACAGAACTGAACTGCATTTACCTAGCAACAGTATATAACAATAGTTCTAACCTTCTACCTGCTATACCAGTCACACTGGCCAGTGATTGATAAAGAAACTGTAAGCTGGCAACATTGGGGCCCTTGAAGAAAGAACAACAGTTCCAAGCAGACAACAGATTAACTTGTGCAATGTTAGTCTCTTACCAGATCCAGGGTACCCTCTTCTGGGTCTCTGGCCACACATGCTCTGATTCAGTAAAAGTCAGTCCCTATTTTCCTTCCTTACAAGCTGTAGAAGTGCTCTCTAGTATGGTCTGATCTCACCAGGTTTTAAAATTATGCCTGACAACCTCCCAGGGAGGAAGTTCCTGGTCTCTGTGGCAAAGTCCTGCACAATGGGAGTCTTCTCTGAGAACTTATCTGATTGTGGTCAGGTATGGCATGGTTCTGTTTAGATAGCAGTCTGAGCTTATTTTCTCACACCCCTGTTAGCTTTAAGGCATCCCTCTCCTTTCCTCTCAGCAGCCTACAGACCTACTCTTCCTTGTTTTATTGCATCAGCCAAACACCAGACAGCTTTTCAAACATGCTAATGCTCTGCTGTTGTCTGATGGTCTAAAATGGCTGGTTAGTTTTGTTTATGCCATTATAAAGGTTCTACTGTCTGAAGCACCAACTCCAGGAATACCGAAGTGCCTAACATTTTTGTCTTTCACCTCTGTACTTGGAGATCAGTATCCTGGAATTCCAGTGAGCGGTGGCAAGGAGGTCCTGGGCCCGTTGCAGATTTGATCCTACACGCTGTTTGCTCCTACAGGGGCTGCGGCATCTGGTGAGTGGGGACACATGTTAGGGAGCACCTGAAATCACCTGTTTACACCTGTCAGCACGGAGCACCAGTCACTTCATGAACTGTTGAAAGAACCTTCTCTTGAATATTTAACATATACACTGCCGGTTTTTGGATACTTCTGGGAGCCTTATGGATGCTTAGTTATCCTTCCAATTGGACTCCCCCTTTTGGGGTTACATGCAGTGTTGGACACTATTTTTTATGTTTATGGACTAAGCCACTTGTTAATTTTGCCACACCTTGTTTATTTACCGGGCAGTTAGCCCTTTTTTGCACATTGCTGTATCACTGTGTTTCACAAGCCATCTCCCATCTCTGAGGGAGCATAATTTATTTTATTTTAATTTATTTTATTTCATTTGGTATAAGGACACTTTTCTATACATATATATATATATATATATATATATATATATATATATATATATATATATATGAACCAATAGGAGGATTCTCCTCCCCCTCTCTTTTTTCACTCACAGGTTCACTCACTTGTCTAGTGAATATCATCATTTATTAATCAATATATATATATATATATATATATATATATATATATATATATATATATATATATATATATATATATATTTTTTTTTTTTTAAGTTTGTGTCTAGGTTTGCACTTATTATTCACATACTGTTGGGGCCCTTGAAGAAAGAACAACAGTTCCAAGTAAAACAGTTCCCTTATATATATATCTACTCTGTGTATTTAGCTGTGTAACAGCACTGGTGAACGGAGTGAACCACAACTGTAGTTAGCAAGGACTTCAATGCAATTCTCTATGCGACAACTCAGTATTGGGCCCCAGGCGTCACTCCTCGTAAAGCAAGGCGTTGAGCTACTAAGCATGGAGGCTTTACGACATGCGACCAGAGCCTAGCATTTAAAATTATAGTTCAAGATCAATTTCCAATACACCTCTATATGCAGGTGATTATCAGTAAGGGACCCGAGGCGTCACTCCTCGCAATAGGAGTATGGAGGTTCTCTACATATAACATAGAAAAGTCAGAGCGAACATGTTCAAACAGTTAGGACAAGGCCTATAAGTATTTTATACTTCTGTCTGGGAACTAATAGTATTGTAAGAGAGGCAATATAGCTCAGGTACTTTGGGAGTACGTATAATAGTTAGGAGCTGTAGTATCAACTATGAGAGGTGAATATAGCTCAGGGTATTTGAGTACATGTGATAATTAGGAGCTGTAGTAACAACTATGAGAGGTGAATATATCTCAGGGTATTTGAGTACAGAGGTGCCTTCAACACAATCCTTATCAGACAGTCCTATAACACAACAGTATCCTAGATGTTGAGCAGTAGAAGATATGATAGGCAATAGCAATTGTATAGCTGGTATATAAGGTATTGCTATAGCACTGCAAGTAACAGAAATATAACTTATCCGTTTTGAAGGCTTCAGTATAGGTACTAGGGATTCTGTGGTGAAGGTTGTTCAGAAGGGCAGTCTGTTAGGTTGTCCCCAGCAATGGCTCCAAGTAGTAGTAGCTGTAGATGGTATTCAAAGTAGTAGTTGAGGCTGAAGCGGTGTTCCGGCATGGGGAGTAAAGGCATCCATGTCTGTAGCATAGGCCGAGCTACGGCTGACAATAATAGAACAGGGGCTGTATCTCCTTTGAATGCCTTTATAGGCAGGAGATCAGGTGCAGTGCATCGCACTGAATTTAAACAAGGTGCCGCGTGCGGCGCACTTCCGCGTTCCCTGCTGGAAAGGAGGGCGGTGCCGTGTGCGGCGCACTTCCGCGCTCCACGCTGGAACGCAGGGCGGCGCTGGGCGATGACGTCATCGCGCAAGGGCCGTATGAGTTCCAGCATGGAATGCATTACGGCGCTGAAAGCGCCTGTCTATTAGTAAAGGAAACAGGCGCGCGAAACGCCTGTTACAAGCTGTTTCCCTGGAAATTTTGTTAAAGTGTTACTAAACCCAGGACCCTGCATTCACTATAATTGGTCTCCGACAGCACACAGAACATGGGAATGCAATTATTTTAGTAAATAATGCTAAATACCCTTTTCTCATCAGCAGTATATAGCAGTCTTGTGACTTCCATTAGTGCTTGGTTAAAGCTTGTAGGACACCTGACCCTCTGTCTGAACAGTGCTGATTGGCCCTGTGACTATCACATGCACTCTCCCAAGAAAAAAAATCTCTCTAGCAATACACACCAAACTGAGCATGTGCAGAGTGCCTTCAAAAGTCCTGTACTAACAGGATTGCGGACAGTGGAAGAAGGTTAGGATCAGAGAAGGCAGGATCAAACAGCCTTTTTATACAATGCAGAGGATTACTCCTTAGGTACCACAGTGAGTATAACAAGCATGCTTTACTGCATATACAGACATATTTTTTACTGTTGTGGGTTTAGTAACACTTTAACCACTACCCGACGGCCGTACGACTTTATACGGCCGCAGGGTGGTTCTACTTCTCTGACTGGCTGTGTTTTTATGGCCTGCGCCCGGCGGCGGCGCGCGCATGCCCGCCGCACCGCTGAGATGCCGATGCACGTGCCTGGCGGCCGTGATGTCCGCCAGGCACTCTGCACATGCTCAGGGACAAGACGTGGAGCTCTGTGTGTAAACACAGAGATCCATGTCCTGTCAGGGGAGAGAGGAGACCGATCTGTGTCCCTTGTACATAGGGACATAGATTGGTCACCTCCCCCAGTCACCCCCCTCCACACACAGTTAGAACACAATTCAGGGTACACATTTAACCCCTTCCTCACCACCTAGTGTTAACCCCTTCAATGCCAGTCACATTTATACAGTAATTAGTGCATATTTATAGCACTGATCGCTGTATAAATGTGAATGGCGCCAAAAATGTGTCAAAAGTGTCCGATGTCTCCGCCATAATGTCGCAGTCACGAAAAAAATGCTGATCGCCGCCATTAGTAGTAAAAAAAAAATAATAAAAAATAATAATAATTCTGTCCCCTATTTTGTAAGCGCAATAACTTTTGCGCAAACCAGACGCTTCTTGCGATTTTTTTTTTACCAAAAATATGTAGAAGAATACGTATCGCCTAGACTGAGAAAAAAAATGTTTTTTTTTTTTTAAAATTGGGCTATTTATTACAGCAACAAGTAAAAAATATTGTTTTTTCTTTCAAAATTGTCGCTCTATTTTTGTTTATAGCGCAAAAAATAAAAACCGCAGAGGCGATCAAATACCACCAAAAGAAAGCTCTATTTGTGGGGAAAAAAGGACGTCAATTTTGTTTGGGAGCCACGTCGCACGACCGCGCAATTGTCAGTTAAAGTGACGCAGTGCCACAAGCTGAAATTTCACCTGGTCAGGAAGGGGTATATGTGCCCAGTAAGGAAGTGGTTAAAAAACAAACAGCATAGACAGACCAGAAACATGTGACACAGACAGTCATAAAATGCTAAGGAAGGCCAGTGAATTGTACCATAAAAACTGTGTCGATGCTTCAAGACACAATTCATAAGTATAGATCACCTTTCTTAGGGGTCCAATTCTTTGGGGCACATTATGGATAATTGTGAGCTACAGGTGTGAAAAATATCACAGTACAATTAACTACTACATGGTTCCACTACCTGGAAACATATTTTCAATATTTCACTCACTAGTTCATTTTTTTTTATATACTGTAATGCCTCTTACACATGTACAGGATTCCCATGGTAAAAAGTCAGCAGGGAATCCCGAGGAGAAAACCTAGAAACTGCCCGGTAACTTTCCCCCTGTACACACGAGAGGTTTTCCCGTCTGGAAAACTGCGGTGAGAGCTTTGGCTGGGAATCCCGGCCGTGTGTATGCTCCATCGCAGTTTTTCCCATAGGAAAACTGCCGGGAATAAGACTGCCGGGAAAACTGCGATGGAGCATACACACGGCCGGGATTCACGGGCCAAAAGCTCTAATGGCAGTTTTAGTGCCGGGACAATCGGTCGTGGCTTACCTTTTTAGAAACAAAAGAGGGAAGTGGTCGGATAAGCTAAATATTTGCTTTGGTTTTAAGATTCTAGACTGGATTTACTAGATCACTATCCTTTTTTATCCTCCCGCTATGAAAAACAATGATGCTAGATAACTTCTTCAAATACAGGCTCTTTTGCTTCTTTGAGTCTCTGTTACCATGTGTTGGTATTTCAGACAAACTGCTTGCTGTAAACAAATCTGCGAGTGTATCTAATCATATGTCTAAACTACAACTTTGTTATTCATTAATGGATATTGAAAGACTTTGTAGAATATACATTCCCTTGGCAACCTCTGCATAACATGAAAGAGCTGAAGACCAGCTGTTCTTTGTTCCTCAACTAAAATGAGGATGCTGCCCTGGGCTGGGACACAAAACTTGTGGGATCTCACTTCCATAATTCCTGGAAACTCAGTCTTTCTAGCTAAACCAGTTTATCCAGAGTAATGTATAATCTTTGGGCAGCATGGTGGCTACATAATTGGACCTCTTGTACTGATTAGTGTTTGATTACCACAAAGGACACTGTTGGTTTGGAGTTTTAATGTTCTCACCGTCTTTATATGCAACTGGTTCCAAAAACATACTGGCATTTGGACGTCCATCCAAACCAGCCTAACTGTCGTAGGAACATCAGACTGTAGCTGTTTCAGGAACAGGGACTAACTGATGCATCATCTTTTACAAATCACTTATCTACTCAATTTATTTAGTCCCAACATTGTTTTACTAAGCACAGAGAATTATTTTGAACCAGGCCCTGCCCCTGAAGGAGTTTACAATTTAATGTCCCTGCCACACTACCAGTATGTGTTTGTGTTGTGGGAGGAAACTAGAGGAGCACTTCTCAACCAGGGTGCTGTGGCACCCTGGGGTGCCTTCTGGGCTTGTCAGGGGTGTCATGCTGCATCCCATATTTTTGCGCAGCTTCATGCATTTACATGTTGCAGACAGGCTGCCCGAGAAATCTGATGTGGAATTGGGGGACTGAGGGCACTGATGTGAACACAGAGAGAACATATAAATTCCATGCTGATAATTATAGGAATGGCAAAAATAAATAAAAAAGCGATGAAAACAATGTAATAGTATAGCTTGTCTTTAAGCAGGGGCGTTAAGGGCGCATGGGCTCCGCCCCCTCTATCCTGGCTACCCCCTTATATGCATAATGGATAGATTCATGCATTGCATGAATCTATCCATGGCCGCCGCTGCCACCTCCTATTCGGGCGTCCGGTCCCTTTTTGGACACCGGGCGCCTGAATTACAGTGGGGGGGTGTTTTTTTGAAGTACGTGATTAGAGCCACAGGCTCTCATAGGCTTCAAAATAGGGTGGACTCGGAGCGCAGAGCAATGCGCTCCGAGTCCACCCAGATGTTTTAGAAAAGCGAATTAATATTTGCTTTTCTAACACTGAACACTGTGTAAAAAACGAAACGCCACCTAGCGGCCGGCCTGGAATTGCAGCCTAAGATCCAACGGTGTAAGTCACTTACACCTGTCGGATCTTAGGCCCCGTACACACGAGAGGATCCATCCGCTGGAATTGATCCGCGGACCGGCTCCAGCTGATAGATCCCCTGGTGTGTACAATCCAGCGGATCTGTTTCCGCGTATTTTTATCCCCTGGGATGGATTTCCAGCAGATAAAAATTTTAAGACATGCTTTAAAATCTATCCGCTTGAATCCATCCCAACGGATTGATCCGCTGGTCTGTACAGACTCACCGGATCAATCCGTCCGAATGAATCCCCCGCAAGCGTCGTAATGATTCGACGCATGCGTGGAATTCCTTATATGACAGCGTCGCGCACGTCGCCGCATCATCATCGCGGCGACGGCGCGACACGTCATCGCGATGGGATTTCGGCGCGGATTTCGATCCGATGGTGAGTACACTCCATCGGATCAAAATCCTCGGAAATCCTCAAGAGGATTTATCCGCGGAAACGGTCCGGTGGACCGTATCCGCGGATAAATCCTCTCGTGTGTACTAGGCCTTAGGGAGATCTATGCGGAACCTGATTCTATGAATCAGCCGCATAGATCCGACCGACGGAACTCAGAGATACGACGGCGTATCAGGAGATACGCCGTCGTATCTCTATCTGAATCCGGGCCAGTGTTTACAAGTTAAAATCATTTTTATTTATTTTTTGCTAGAAAATAACTTCGAACCCCCAAACATTATAAAAAAAAATTCTAACACCCTATAGAATAAAATGGCGGTTGTTGCAGTTTCTGTCACACCAAATTTGCACAGCTGTCTTACACTGTTTTTGGAAAAAATACACTTTTTTGAATTAAAAAAGACAACAGTAAAGTTAGCCCATAATTATTTTATTTTTTTATATTGTGAAAGATAATGTTACACGAGTAAATTTATACATGTCACGCTTCAAAATCGTGCCTGCTCGTGGAATGGCGACAAACTTTTACCCTTAAAAATCTCCATAGCCGACGTTTAAAATGTTTTAAGGGTTTTGAGTTACAGAGGAGGCCTTTTTGAATATCAGCAAAAGCTTGTGATTTAGGCCTCATGTACACACTGGCAGCTCCTAAATTGAGTTTAGGAGCTCTTGGCATTTTTTTTCCAAAGATCCTAAATTCTACTCCCAAAAAAACTGTGTTAATGTACACATAGGCTTTTAGTAGAGTTTGGGAGCTGTCACGTTTAGGTGAGCTTTAACCTCCCTCTCTTGAATGCGGAAGAATTGTGTTCAGGATAGGAACGTTTTGACCGACGGCCATGGGAAAAGGTAAAATGTGACAAAATCACAGCGCGATTTTAACGTATTTTGCATTTTCCAGCAGCCGCAGTGAACGTGGACTCATGTACAGTAGCACCCTTGTCCCAAAGTAGGGCTACAGGTAAAATTAGTTGTGCTGGGTGGTAGCCAACCTGGCTAATTTCTAGTCTTTAGAGGTCAAATGGCTTTCTTCCTAATCCTGTTTCAGCTGTGGTTTCTCCCTTTTGTCAGTAGGTGGCGCTGTTGTCTTTGACATTAGTATGATGAGCTACAGTGAAATCAGGTTATGAATAAGCATTCCTTTCTCAGCCAATCAGATTCACCGCTATAAAGTCTGAGAGGAGGTATTTGGAGAAAGTCAGGTGATCTGGGTCTTCTCAGCCTGGGTGACTGCATGAGGAGCAGCTTCTAGCTGCTAGGCCTGAAGGCATAGGCCAACTGATTTCTAAATTGCTGCATTGGTAAATTCCAAAAGCCAATTTAAAAGGAATAGTAGTGGTAAAAAAAGCACTTGTGGGTTTAACCAATCTTGTTTTTTGTACAATTCTCCTTTAAGGGGGTGTGGCAAGGGGTGTGCATATTTTTGCTGATAGGTGTCCCTCATTCCCATCTCAAAAAGTTGGGAGGTATGTAAATACATACTGTAATTGTATTACAGTGCATTCGTTTACTGCATATGATATTCCATTTTAACCACTTAAGGACCCCCCACCGACGATATACGTTGGCAGAATGGCACGGCTAGGTACAATCACGTACCTGTACGTGTCTCTTTAAGGCCCAGCCGTGGGGTCGGCGCGCTTGTGACGCGGTCCGAAGCTCCATGAACGCACCCGCCGGTGTCCCCCGTTCTTCATTATGGCAGTGTCATTGATCGTCTGTTCCCTGATATAGGAAAAGACGATCACTGACATCACACGTCCATCCCAACCCCCCTACAGTTAAAAACACATATGAGGTCACACTTAACCCCTACAGTGCCCCCTAGTGGTTAACTCCTAAACTGCAATTGTCATTTTCACAGTAATCATTGCTTTTTTATAGCACTTTTTGCTGTGAAAATGACAATGGTCCCAAAAATGTGTCCGCCATAATGTCGCAGTCACGAAAAAAATCGCTGAGTGCCACCATTAGTAGTAAAAAGAAAATTATTAATAGAAATGCAATAAAAATATCCCCTATTTTGTAGACGCTATAGATTTTGCGCACAATTATTTACCAAAAATAGGTAGAAGAATACGTATCGGCCTAAACTGAGGAATTTTTTTTTTTTATATATATATATTTTTGGGGGATATTTATTATAGCAAAAAGTAAAAAATATAGAATTTTTTTCAAAATAGTCGCTCTATTTTTGTTTATAGTGTAAAAATAAAAACCACAGAGGTGATCAAATACCACCAAAAGAAAGCTTTATTTGTGGGGAAAAAAGGACGCCAATTTTGTTTGGGAGCCAGGTCGCACGATCGCGCAATTGTCAGTTAAATCAACGCAGTGCCGAATCGCAAAAAGGGGCAAGGTCCTTAACCTGCATAATGGTCCGGGTCTTAAGTGGTTAAACCACGTGAAGCAGGCTATGCTACAGTACAATAGTAAATAATCTGCCATAAACCAGGTCCAGACAAGGGAGAGTAGGACAGCTAAATTATCCTTTACTTTCAGATGGATAACCAGCAGGACTCAGCTGCTAGTACTAGCCTGTGAAGCTGACACTTGTCATAGTGAAATATGAAATACGGACGTGTACACTAAACAGTAACATGCTGTTCCACTGATTGCAGTCAGCTGTTGCTTCTTCCCAGTAATCTGCAGACTTGAGCATGATATTCTATGGAAAACACTTATAAATAACACCATTGCCATTATTTTTAGGGTACAGCTGTGTTTTTAAAACATATATGTGTGAAAAAGCAGCACACTTGATTCTACCCCTCTTACAAATAAATCTTATAATCTACTCTTTTATAAACAGATTTAGCTTGCAGCCTAGATGTTCTTGTCCCAGAATCCCTTGTATCCAAGGTTCCTCCATCATACTAAACTGAGAGAATGATATCTCTAGAGCTCTTTAACATAACAATACAAACTATGGTTATATTGGAAAATATAAGTTTACTTCTAAAATCTCTTTAGAAGTCCATCTCTTTCCACAAACTCCTGAATTCCCTGCATGCTTTGCATTTCCTCCTCAGCTGTATACTTTAGTATTTTTCAGACTCAATGGGGTAGATTCAGATAGATTAGCGGATCTTTAGATCCGCGTAATCTATCTGATTTACGATCCGCCAGCGCAAGTTTTTGAGGCAAGTGCTGTATTGAGAAAGCACTTGCCTCTAAAGTTGCGCCGGCGGATCGTAAATCCCCTGGCGGAATTCAAATTCCGCTGCTAGGGGGAGTTTACTATTTAAATCAGGCGCGTCCCCGCGCCGCTCGAACTGCGCATGCGCCGCCGGCTAAATTTCCCAGCGTGCATTGCTCCAAATGACGTCACTAGGACAAATTATCAGTTTGACCTGAAACCTTGGACTAGACCATTATTTTTCAGATTATCCTATAATCATTAAATCCAATTATACTTGATCAGTAGTGAGAAGGTAGATCTTATGGCAGAGTCATATGCCTTTTTGAAGATCAGCAAAAGCTTGTGATTTAGGCCTCATGTACACACTGGCAGCTCCTAAACTGAGTTTATGAGCTCTTGGCATTTTTTTCCAAAGATCCTAAACTCAACTCCCCAAAAAAACTGTGTTAATGTACACATAGGCTTTTAGCAGAGTTTGGGAGCTGTCACGTTTAGGTGAGCTTCAACCTCCCCCTCTTGAATGCGGAAGAATTGTGTTCAGGATAGGAACGTTTTGACCAACGGCCATGGGAAAAGGTAAAATGTGGCAAAATCACAGAGCGATTTTAACGTATTTTGCATTTTCCGGCAGCCGCAGTGAACGTGGGCTCATGTACAGTAGCACCCTTGTCCCAAAGTAGGGCTACAGGTAAATTTAGTTGTGCTGGGTGGTAGCCAACCTGGCTAATTTCTAGTCTTTAGAGGTCAAATGGCTTTCTTCCTTATCCTGTTTCAGCAGTGGTTTCTCCCTTTTGTCAGTAGGTGGCGCTGTTGTCTTTGACATTAGTATGATGAGCTACAGTGAAATCAGGTTATGAATAAGGATTCCTTTCTCAGCCAATCAGATTCACCGCTATAAATCCTAAAAGGATGTATTTGGAGAAAGTCAGGTGATCTGGGTCTTCTCAGCCTGGAGGAGCATGAGGAGCAGCTCCTAGCTGCTAGGCCTGAAGGCATAGGCCAACTGTCCCTGATTTCGAGGGACTGTCCCTGATTTGGAGCAATGTCCCTCTGTCCCTCATTCCTCCTCATTTGTCCCTTATTTGTGTCTGATCTATATAGTTCTATATAAAATGTACTTTTTATCTATCAAAAAGTGTTTTCCAGCCCTAAACCTTTCATCTGATTTCTAAATTGCTGCATTGGTAAATTCCAAAAGCCAATTTAAAAGGAATAGTAGTGGTAAAAAAAGCACTTGTGGGTTTAACCAATCTTGTTTTTTGTACAATTCTCCTTTAAGGGGGTGTGGCAAGGGGTGTGCATACTTTTGCTGATAGGTGTCCCTCATTCCTATCTCAAAAAGTTGGGAGGTATGTAAATACATACTGTAATTGTATTACAGTGCATTAGTTTACTGTATATGATATTCCATTTTAACCACTTAAGGACCTCCCACCGACGATATACGTCGGCAGAATGGCACGGCTGGGCACAATCACGTACCTGTACTTGTCTCTTTAAGGCACAGCCGTGGGGTCGGGAGCCCGCCGCCGACGGCGGGCTCGTGATGCGGTCCGAAGCTTCGTGAACGCACCCGCGGACCCGATCGTCGTCGGTGTTCTGCCGGTGTCCCCTGTTCTTCATTATGGCAGTGTCATTGATCATCTGTTCCCGGATTTAGGGAAAGATGATTGTGACGGTATTAGAATGATATCCCCGTCAAGCATTCCCTTCTCCCCATACAAGAACATCCCCTCCTGGAATCGCCATAATAAGCCACACATGCCAAGGCTTAATGCTGGAACAAGAGACTTCAATGACACAAAAACTCAGATTATATGTGGTTACAACCTGTTAGGAACAATGAAATCTCCGCCCCCCCTCACACAGTGGGGTTTCCCATACAGATTATAGGAGACAAGTCGGAGCCGACCATGCAGACACATTTCTTTAGATAAAGACATCAGTGGAGTTAATTACTACACTGAAGCAATCAGAATAATTAACATACCACTTCTCTAATCATTTAGCCTGATGATACAATACACATCTTTTAAGGGTAAACACAGATCTTCTTCACACAACACAATAGATCAATTAACGTTTAGAATAGTGAGGGGACATTAGCACTTCAATAACCTGTTAGAGGAATGAATCACACATGAAATTCCTTTCTACCTCTAACACACATGGCTAGCAGGGAGCATTAAACTGAGACATATAGGCAAATGCATCACAATGGCCCCCCTTTTTCTCCCTGCTCCGGCAAACCCGGTTGGACCTTTCCTGGTCCAGTAGGGTTGACGGGTTCAGAGCTTTTAGTCCGAGGTTAACTCCGTTTGGCGTGACTGACCTCCCTTGGCAACTGCTTCAGACTCAGGTATGCCACCGGGTCGTCAGATCACACGCCGGTCAGTCCCCAAGTCTTTGTGCGATCTGCAGAGTCACCAGAAGTCAGTGTGAAGACGGCGAATGGGTCTGTGCGCCGCCATCTAGGTGTCCCGCTATGGGAGGGGGCAGGTTATGGCTCTGAAGTGACAATCACAGGAGATTCATAAAAAGAAAAAGTTATATTTGTTGAAATGCTGTAGCACTGGTGCTCAGAGTTCGGGGGGGGGGATCAGTGCCCCATAGGGTCAGCCACCCTCTGCTCCCTCCGCAGCCGCTGGTTCTCCTCTTTGAGCTTCTCCAGCTCCATCTCCAGTTTATGGAGCCTGGGGGGTCAGCCTGCTGTGACCTCAGGTGGTTGTTCTCCTCCTCCATGCGGCTTATGCACTCCTCCAGCTCTATGTACTCACGGATCAGATCCTGCTTGCTCATGTCCTGCAGGCTCTCCACGTGGTCCTTCATCATCAGGAACTGGGTGGTGGTGTAAGGGGCCACCGGTGGGCCCTTGGCGAACATCTCGGCCCGCATCTGGGACGCCCGCTGCGACTCCCTCTCCTCCAGTCGCTTCTTCTCCTCCCAGGTCAGCTTGTTATACGGCTTCCAGGACCTCTTCTTCTTGGGGGGTAGCCGGCGGTGCCTCTTTCTGCCCAGCTCCCTCCAGGGCCCCTCCGGCTCATGGCTGTCGCCCATGACCAGCTGACAATGGTGTTCCCTGTTGTCCGTAATACCAGATTGTACCGTGAGGACTTCGTAAATGGTGTCCAATGGTTCTTCCGGACCCAGCTCCTGGAGATCCCAAGCCGAGTCTACACAATGGGCTGCTGCTGGTGGGCGGTACCCAGGTTGAGACCAATTTGACCTGGTGTTGTCGTTCATGGGGCAATTCTGCTTGAAGTGACCCAGCTGTTTGCACCGGAAGCAGCGTTGTTCGTTGTCCTCCTGGCGTGGATAGCGAGGGCTAGATGTCACCGGTCTGTTAGGAGGTTGGTATCTAGCGGCTGGTGGGTGTGAGGGCACCGTTGGTCGTGGAGGTTGTACCCGTGGTGTGACCTGGTTTGTCTTGCGAGTATCCGCATATTCATCCGCCAACTTCACGGCCTCTGGTAGAGTCATGGGCCTGCGATCTCTCACCCAATCTTTGACATCCGTCTGGATGTGATTGTAAAATTGCTCCAGGAGCATTAGTTGCAAAATGTCCTCTGCGGTGGTGGCCTGGCTGCTGTTAACCCAGTTAGAGGCCGACAGGGACAACTGGCATGCCCATTCCGCGTAAGAGTCTTTCGTGGTTTTGCGTGAGTCCCTGAACTTCTGTCGGTGGGACTCTGGGGTTACTGCATAACGAGCCAGGAGCGCTTCTTTAACCCTGGCGTAGCTATGGATATCCTGATCTGGCACGGTCCGGAAAGCATCAGAAGCTTTGCCTGACAGTTTGCCTGACAATATTGCAACCCACTCTCCTCTAGCTATTCGGTGCAGGTTACATTGTCTCTCAAAATCTGCCAGGTAGTTATCAATTTCACAGTCCTTTTCATCAAAAGCTTTAAAAGCGCTAAACGGAATCTTCCTTGCGTCTGCTGTGCTGTACTCACTGTTTGGAGAATGTGCGGCTGCTTGTTGGACTGCTGCCAGTTTTAACTGTAGCTCTGCGTCTCTTATTTGTTTATCCTTCTGTAGCTCTGCGTCTCTTATTTGTTTAGCCTCCTGTAGCTCTGCGTTTACTAACAGGTCCATCACTTTCAGCACCACATCCGGCGTTGGGTTCGGACCGAACCAAGCTAGCTTCTCTCTCATTAGCTTGTTGGTTGGTGACTCCTCCTGAATCACTGGTCTCTCCATCTCTTGTACTGCTGGCGTTGCTGCAATCCCGTCCTCCTGGTCTAGCTCCATTAATTCTGCTATGATGACCCGCTTGGTTTTGTTGCTAGCAATTCTTCCACGAACTTCCAGTAGTTCATCCAGTGTCTGCTTGGAATCCGGGTGTAAAGGGGAATAGAAGGGAAAATCCTGCCGCTGCCAACCATTTGTGACGGTATTAGAATGATATCCCCGTCAAGCATTCCCTTCTCCCCATACAAGAACATCCCCTCCTGGAATCGCCATAATAAGCCACACATGCCAAGGCTTAATGCTGGAACAAGAGACTTTAATGACACAAAAACTCAGCTTATATGTGGTTACAACCTGTTAGGAACAATGAAATCTCCGCCCCCCCTCACACAGTGGGGTTTCCCATACAGATTATAGGAGACAAGTCGGAGCCGACCATGCAGACACATTTCTTTAGATAAAGACATCAGTGGAGTTAATTACTACACTGAAGCAATCAGAATAATTAACATACCACTTCTCTAATCATTTAGCCTGATGATACAATACACATCTTTTAAGGGTAAACACAGATCTTCTTCACACAACACAATAGATCAATTAACGTTTAGAATAGTGAGGGGACATTAGCACTTCAATAACCTGTTAGAGGAATGAATCACACATGAAATTCCTTTCTACCTCTAACACACATGGCTAGCAGGGAGTATTAAACTGAGACATATAGGCAAATGCATCACAACGATCACTGACGTCACACGTCCATCCCCACCCCCCTACAGTTAGAAACACATATGAGGTCACACTTAACCCCTACAGTGCCCCCTAGTGGTTAACTCCTAAACTGCAATTGTCATTTCCACAGTAACAGTGCTTTTTTATAGCACTTTTTGCTGTGAAAATGACAATGGTCCCAAAAATGTGTCTGCCATAATGTCGCAGTCACGAAAGAAATCGCTGATTGCCGCCATTAGTAGTAAAAAGAAAATTATTAATAGAAATGCAATAAAACTATCCCCTATTTTGTAGACGCTATAAACTTTGCACAAAATTATTTACCAAAAATAGGTAGAAGAATACGTATCGGCCTAAACTGAGGGAAAAAAAACTTTTTTTTTATATATTTTTGGGGGATATTTATTATAGCAAAAAGTAAAAAATATTGAATTTTTTCAAAATTGTGACTCTATTTTTGTTTATAGCGTAAAAAATAAAAACCGCAGAGGTGATCAAATACCACCAAAAAAAAGATTTATTTGTGGGGAAAAAAGGACACTAATTTTGTTTGGGAGCCACGTCGCACGACTGCGCAATTGTCAGTTAAAGCAACGCAGTGCCGAATCGCAAAAAGGGGCAAGGTCCTTAAAGGGTCACTAAAGGAAATATTTTTTTTTAGCTAAATAGCTTCCTTTACCTTACTGCAGTCCTATTTTCATGTCCTCATTGTTTGTTTTTGCTATGATGTTGCTTTAATCCTTTTCTATTCTGAACAGTCTGTTACCTGATGAAAAAAGTCATGGGAGCTTTCTCTCTGTGGCACTAATCAAGGAGGTGTGATTACTGTGTGTCTTAAACCCCTCAGAACCAATCACTTTCGTTTTACAAACCATCACTGCCCTCTATTGGCTCTGTGTCTCTGTACTTCACAGAAGCATGAAACTAGATGCATAAACGAAACTGAAACTACAGGTACATTATATGATTGATTTTTATCTATGTTTAATCATTTTTAAAAGGAATCAGTTAACTATTATGTCTCTATACCCTGTAAACTGTCATTTCAGCAAAAAAATAAATTTCCTTTACAACTGCTTTAACCTGCATAATGGTCCGGGTCTTAAGTGGTTAAACCACGTGAAGCAGGCTATGCTACAGTACAATAGTAAATAATCTGGCATAAACCAGGTCCAGACAAGGGAGAGTAGGACAGCTAAATTATCCTTTACTTTCAGTTGGATAACCAGCAGGACTCAGCTGCTAGTACTAGCCTGTGAAGCTGACACTTATCATAGTGAAATATGAAATACGGACGTGTACACTAAACAGTAACATGCTGTTCCACTGATTGCAGTCAGCTGTTGCCTCTTCCCAGTAATCTGCATACATGAGCATGATATTCTATGGAAAACACTTATAAATTACACCATTGCCATTATATTTAGGGTACAGCTGTGTTTTTAAAACATATATGTGTGAAAAAGCAGCACACTTGATTCTAAACCTCTTACAAATAAATCTTATAATCTACTCTTTTATAAACAGATTTAACTTGCAGCCTAGATGTTCTTGTCCCAGAATCCCTTGTATCCAAGGTTCCTCCTTCATACTAAACTGAGAGAATTATATCTCTAGAGCTCTTTAATATAACAATACAAACTATGGTTATATTGGAAAATATAAGTTTACTTCTAAAATCTCTTTAGAAGTCCATCTCTTTCCACAAACTCCTGAATTCCCTGCACACTTTGCAGTTCCTCCTCAGCTGTATACTTTCAGTATTTTTCAGACTCAGTGTTTACAAGATAAAATAATTTTTATTTATTTTTTGCTAGAAAATAACTTAGAACCCCCAAACATTATACAAAAAAAATTCTAACACCCTAGAGAATAAAATGGCGGTTGTTGCAGTACTTTCTGTCACACCAAATTTGCACAGCGGTCTTACAAGCACACTGTTTTTGGAAAAAATACACTTTTTTGAATTAAAAAAGACAACGGTAAAGTTAGCCCATAATTATTTTATTTTTTATATTGTGAAAGATAATGTTACACGAGTAAATTTATACATGTCACGCTTCAAGATCGTGCCTGCTCGTGGAATGGCGACAAACTTTTACCCTTAAAAATCTCCATAGCCGACGTTTAAAATGTTTTAAAGGTTTTGAGTTACAGAGGAGGTCTAGAATTATTGTTCTCGCCCTAACAATCGTGGCGATATCTCATGTGTGGTTTTAACACAGTTTTCATATGCGGGCGCTGCTCACGTATGCGTTCGCTTCTGCGCGCAAGCTTGTCGGGACGGGGCGCTTTTAAAAAAAATATTATTATTATTTACTTAACTTTTTATTTTATTTTATTTTTTAAAAAGGACAGTGTCAAAATAAAAAATAAAAAGTTAAGTAAATAATAATAATATTTTGTTTTAAAAAAAAAAATAATAATAAATTGGGTCACTTTTATTCCTATTACAAGGCATGTAAACATGCCTTGTAATAGAAAGAAAGATTGACAGGACCTCTTAAATATGAGATCTGGGGTCAAAAGGACTTCAGATGTCATATTTACGCTAAAATGCATAATTTTTTTTCTTTATTCTGCTTTAAGAGCATTGGCGAAAGTGAGGTTTAACAAAGCTGTAAAAACGTTACCTCTTGATCAATATAGAAAGAAAAAATTATGAACCGACTGGAGACAAGTGCTCACCAAAACACATTAATTCTCCTAAGGCCTCGTACACACGACCGAACATGTCTGCTGAAACTGGTCCGCAGACCAGTTTCAGCAGACATGTTCGGTCGTGTGTACGGCCGACCGGACAGGTTTCCAGCGGACATTTGTCCAGCCGACCTTTTTGCAGCGGACAAATGTTTCTTAGCATGCTAAGAAACATGTCCGCTGGAAGCCTGTCCGTCGGACATGTTCGGTCGTCTGTACAGACTCACCGTACATGTCCGATCGGCCGCCATCCCTCGCATGCGTCGAAGTGATTCGACGCATGCGTTGAAGCTTTGAACTTCCAGGGCCGCGCACGTCGCCGCGTCATCGTCGCGGCAACGGCGCGGCCACGTCACCGCGGATCGTGTACGCGCGGATTTCTGTCTGATGGTGTGTACAACCATCAGACAGAAATCTCCGGCCGGACATGTCCGCTGAAAACGGTCCAGCGGATTTTATCTTCTTTGACTTTGTTTCAAATTATTTTGGTGGGTGTATTTAAGGTAGTTTCATTTATTTAGTGTTTTTCTATTTGTGCTATTTATCTTTTTTGTGTAGTTCTATTTTTTTGAACGTTTTGTTATAGGGCACTTTCACACGGGCGGATCAGTGAACCTCCGCTTGCTCAGCGGGGATCGCTCCGCTGATCCCTGCTGAGCCGACGGATGACAGGAGCGGTCCCCGAACAAAGTGCAGTGTTGAAAAAGCGGACATACGGTACGCCAGTGTGAAAGAGCCCTTAAGCCCTGTACACACGATCGGTTTGTCTGATGAAAACAGACCGACGGACCGTTTTCATCGGACAAACCGATCGTGTGTGGGCCCCATCGGGTTGTTTTCCATCGGTGAAAAAAATAGAACATGTTTTAAAACTTTCCTATGGATAAAAAAACGATAGAAAAAAACGATTGTCTGTGTGGAAGTCCATCGGTCAAAAATCCACGCATGCTCAGAATCAAGTCGACGCATGCTCAGAAGCATTGAACTTCATTTTTCTCAGCACGTCGTAGTGTTTTACATCACCACTTTGGTCACGGTCAAATTTTTGACCGATGGTGTGTAGGCAAGACTGATGAAAGTCAGCTTCATCGGATATCCGACTAAAAAATCCATCGGATTAGATTCCATCAGATATCCGATCGTGTGTACAGGGCTTTACTGTTGTTCGCTGTGTTTTTCTTTTCTTCAAAATAAAAAAAGTAAAATAATGAGGCTAATGAGAAGATGTTTTCTGCCATAAGAGTTTCAAAATAGGTGAAAGGAACTTCCGTAACCTTGGCAGCCATTTAAAGCCACAGCCCACTAAAACCACTTTCATTTTGCATTGGATCCAATGCATTTAGCTAAATGGGAAAAGGTTGCTGAACTCTCCTAATTTTCAGCAACATTTAGAAAAAAAATAAATTCAGTTTAGCACATACCTACAAGAGAGTAATAACAGGTGTCAGATGCAGAGTATATCATGCATTGATTTCCCTACAGGTTTGAAAATAAAGAACAAAGCAATCAGGAAGAGTTCTCTGTTTTGTGAAGGAAAGATGAAAAAATTATTAACTTAAAGCGGAGTTCCACCCATAAAATGTACTTTACAGAAATAAACATTATAATCCTTCAGCAACAATAACTGGACATTTTTTTTTTTACTCACCTCTTCTTTACTGTTGCTATGGGGTCTCCTGTATTCTGCCTCATCAGCTCTGCAGTGATTTACGTCAGTTCCCTCGGCACCTGTGCTTCATAGGGCTCCTGGGAAATATGTGTCATTCTTTCCCAGGAGTCAGTGGGCAGCGCCGAGGGCTCTCATTGATGCGAAGTGTGCTTACTGAGAATGCGCGAGAACGGGCGGTGCATGCTGGTTATTCAGCACCACCGTAAACCCAAAAGTTTATGCTTGTGGGCTTCGCCTCCCTACAAGCAAGATGGGAATGCCCGAGCAGGGGAAATATAATGTACTTTTTTTGTTTCCAATATTTTTATTAAAGTTTTCAAATAAGAGTACAAAAATAGCATTTGTTATTGCCATGAGAACAAACGTACAGGTACGAGTCATTGAAAGTGCAATTATATAACCAGCATACACTATTCTCTTGGATCCTCGTACTACAACTGTCAACTAACAAGATCTAAGTCAGACCTAGCTCGGGAATAAGGTACTTTTTTTAATAAAATACTAACAAAAGCAGCGCTAGTTACCATTCTAACAAATGCAGCATTAGCATAATATGATAGTGACAGATGGATTTAAAAAAAAAAAATATATATATATATATATATATATATATATATATATATATATATGTGGTTGGAACTTTGCTTTAATCATCCAACATTCATTCACCAGAGGAGTCGAAAAAAGATTGAAAGTCCTAACATATAACAGATTGATGATTTAGAATGTATATGTGATTATATTGTCATTGATGAGAGTATTTAGAGTCTCCTGATATATGTTCAGCCAATGTTTTCTTTTAGTGATTCTTTTAAATTGACTATAATAAAGATGTGTTGATGGTTGTTTTTGTCCCGTACTCCCACCATTTTTCTATATACTGTATGTTGTATAATATAGGGATGTTGGTACCACCTACAATCTCAAGTCCAATCTCAATTATTGTGTAAGTCCTGATACCCCATTTATTTGATCTTACGACTTTATTGTACATTTTAATTGGTATTGCCAGCTCTTAATCATGGGTGAAACTGATAATATAGGTTTACTATGCTTTTCTCTGAGCAAGCAAAGTATAATGTAAGTGTACTAATAATTAGAGAATGTAAAGAACTCTTCTCTGGTGTATAAGTAAAACATAAGAGTTAATATTTGCATCTGGCTTGCTCTATAAATCTAAAACTAGACTAAGAAATAAGTAATCCACATTTCCTGGAGTGGAAATGATTAAAATCAATACAATCCACTGGGTCATATACACACAGATGTTTCCCAAAGTGAAGCTCATAACACCTGCGTGGGCCTTGACGGAATCCTAAGGGATAAACTGTTACATATTGCACTAGAGAGTGGGTGGAGAACTGAGTTCTATTGGATCTGAAAACAAGGCACATAGAACAATAGAGTATGTAACACTTTCATACTCCCCACAAACACTGCAGTTTTTTTTACAACAAGATCCTCGTGGTAAAAAGCAAGAATAAAAAATTAAAAATTAAAAAACAGCCAAGCAAGCACTGCAGTGTTATACAACCTCTGCAAGGCCCAAAGATCCATCATCTGGCTATATTCATACTCTGTAAGGAAAAATTGGAACTAGAAAAGTGGTCTTTAAAGGCACACGAGTAAACCGTATAAAATAGTTAAAGTTTTTAATTAGAAATTGTTAAGAAATTATACATAAACACATATAAAATACATAGTATTATTATTAAATTACCCCATAAGCTCTGATAACACCTGCAGAATAACCAACTGTATTATCGCCCCAATGGTGCGATAATGAATACACAGTAGCGGCATGTAGACGTGGAGTAGTTGGATCAGAATATGAGGCCGTACACAGATTCGCTCTACATGTTACACATAAAAATACGCTTCTTCAGGAGCATATAGATCTAATACAGGGATATGCAATTAGCGGACCTCCAGCCATTGCAAAACTACAAGTCCCATCATGCCTCTGCCTCTGGGTGTCATGCTTGTGGCTGTCAGACTCTTGCTATGCCTCATGGGACTTGTAGTTCTGCAACAGCTGGAGGTCCGCTAATTGCATATCCCTGATCTAATAGATATACAAGAAAAACAAACAATTTACATCCATAGCATAAAATAACAACAATGATAAATAAAAATAAGAAAAGGGAAGAATGTTCTGGTAGACCCCAACAAACTCTGCAACTATCCTTCATGACCACCAGGGGGCAGGAAGCAAAGACCCTCAGTTGGGGCACATCTATATATATAATTTACGTATTCATAAAGATAGCCATAAAAGGTAGCAGTAGTGAGTGGCAGGGTTAATGGGTATATAGTCCAATTTCATAGATAATACTTACAGGGCAGATTGTCTAAAGCAACACTGCCAGAGGACTTTGAATGGGTATCAAAGCCAACCAGTCCAAGACAAAATCTATAAATTGAAATATAAATAGAAAATCTATAAATAGAAATAAGAAAGCTATATAGGATTGGTAAATAGTAATAGCCCAATTAGATCTCACACATGCGTGCCAGCCCGAGGGGGCACGCATGAGTGAGGCCTTGTAATTAGTAACCTAAAGCTAATGCCA
This sequence comes from Rana temporaria, assembly GCF_905171775.1. Taxonomy (NCBI): domain Eukaryota; kingdom Metazoa; phylum Chordata; class Amphibia; order Anura; family Ranidae; genus Rana; species Rana temporaria. Next base: position 147,185,161 of record NC_053494.1, read on the forward strand.
CCATGCAACTTAATATTCATAGATAAAGCTCATGTGTTATAAAAGGTAGGGCTAACCAGGTAACTATGAACCACAGAGAGTCAGCATTGTAGATTGCAGGTAAGCATAAAAAAAAATATATATATATATATATATATATATATATATATATATATATATATATATTTATATCCAGGGGAAGGAGAGAGAGGTAGGTCTAACCAAGACACACACATCTAGATGAAGACATTAGTTGGTAATGTAGACAAACAGATGTTGAGATTTGAGAGATAATACTAGAAAGGGGAGATGGCTTATAACTCAAGATAACCAATACCTAGGGGCAAGAAAAAACATAGTGTAACATTAGGAAGCTTAAATAAGCTAATTATATAAAGAAGATTTAAGGGTAAGAAGTTACAGCACCATTACCTCTTGATTATAATCGTAATGTAGGACGTGTGTGTTGCCTGGAGTCTAGATGTGGTCTGCTGGTGGATAGGGGTGAGTCCTGTATAAATGTGTCCCGGCCAGAAGTGACACTGTCCGGTCTGACCACTGGTTATCGCGCATGTGCCGGATGGTGCCGCTGAAACTGGAGCGGCAGCAGGAGGTCACACCGGAACTCTGTCGATCGCCACACATCCAGTCAGGATGAGACAGGATGGGTGGCACTGGGTGGTCACAGTCACACATGGGGGGCAATAAAGCCTTGAAAACCACTAAGGAGGCCACTAGAACGGGTGCGGCAAGGTTGGAAACCATCAGAACGGCATAAACATAAAAATATGTAAGACATTTGAAACAGATGTAACAAAAACAACTTCAATACAAATCAATAAAACATAGTATAGTTTTTGTACATAACCCTGAATGTAGTCCAGAGGTGTACTATTTATACTCTAGGTTTGGTATGGGTACTTTACGTCTTTTACCCTGTGGGTACTGGGAACGAGATTTAAAAACTAGAATGACATTGTAAAGAAGGGGATAAATTTGTCATAATTGGAAGATACTTTTTTTTGGAAAAAATATATGGAAAAAACACATATTGCTCAATGTATGACAGGGAATCATTAGCAGGCCAGAAATGCCAGACAATAAACTGGAAAATAAACGGATAAATCGTAAAACTGTAATAGTAATAATATAAATTACATCAGTGTAGTGCCGGAACTGGAACCTGGCAGGAAGCCTCATCAAAGAGCATATAGTGGGGAGAAAGGAGGCAACAAGGCAGGGCACAGCGACAGACTACAAAAAAGGTTTGTAGGATTGGGTTTCATTTACCCCGGCGGATAGGCATTTCATTTCATACTCTGGTGTTGTGAAGATGTACAATTTATGTGAGTTTTTCTCTTTGACTTTTGATTTTTTGTAATTGGTTTGTATTACACTTCGATGCATACCTCCCAACTTTTGAACTTCAGAATGAGGGACACCTGAGGGAGAAAGTGACCTGTGGTGCCCCACTTTAAAATGTTGGTGTAGCCAAACGCTTAACAGTGGAGGGGCTTAGGAGATGTGGTTACATAAAACCTGAGCTTCCTTGTACCTATAAAATCAGCTTTGATTGCATTGTCTGAGCATACCTCAATCAGGTTCCTGCCCGCCGTATAGTCAAATGATGGCCAAGCGGGACCGTTCTAGTTCTGGGAGGACGTCATATGATGTCATCCCATTCTTGGTGTGCATGCATGCAGCGATCCATGGTAAACTGCGTCCGTAGGACATCACCGCTTGGTGTAAAGAGCCAATGACAGCAGCTCTTTACCATATAATTAGCTGTGTCCAATCTCAGCTGATCATGTAAACACATTTGCCGGGTTATCTGCATTCCATTCCTAACTCTGTCACAGTGTGAGGAGAGAACCAGTAACAAGCTGGAATGAAAGTAGACATATGCACTGATTATCAGTGCAGCCCCAACATTGCTCATCAGTGATGCCTATCAGTGCGTATCAGTACTGCCTCTCAGTGCCAACCAGTGCGTATCAATACTGCCTATCAGTGCCAACCAGTGCGTATCAGTAGTGCCTATCAGTGCCAACCAGTGTGTTTCAGTACTGCCTATCAGTGCGTATCAGTGCTTCATATCAGTGCAGCCTCATCAGTCCCTCTTCATCAGTGCCGCCTATCATTGCCGCATATCACTGCAACCTCATCAGTGTCTCTACATCAGTGCAAGCCGAATGTTTATTACAGACCTCAGGGCAAAAGAGCCCTGTCCCTCCTCCTCCTGTTTATCTACAGGAAAGCATCACAACCAGGGGGGAGGAGGCGACGGGTTCAGGCACTCTACACTGTGTAAGAGGCAGCCGGCCGTTAGAGATGTGCTGCCATGCGGAACCCCAGACACACAGCACAAGCATTGGCAGATCTTACCGGTGCCATGGCTTCTGCGCTCCTGCTGGGCAAGTCTCTGGATCAAAGTGAATACCTGATTCCTACACTGCCAGCTACACTGACCTACCTATCCACTACACTGACCCCTACACTGACCTCCCTGCCCACTACACTGACTTTCCTGACCCCTACACTGACCTACCTGTCCACCACACTGACCCCTACACTGACCTACCTGCCCACTACACTTACCTACCTGACCCCTACACTGATCTACCAGACCCCTACACTGACTTCTCTGACCCCTATACTGACCTACCTGACCCCTACACTGACTTCCCTGACCCCTACACTAACCTACCTGCCCACTACATTGACTTCCCTGACTCCTACACTGACCAACCTGCCCACTATACTGACCTACCTTACCCCTACACTGACCTACCTGACCCCTACACTGACTTCCCTGACCCCTACACTGACCTACCTGCCCACTACATTGACTTCCCTGACTCCTACACTGACCTACCTGCCCACTACACTGACCTAACTGACTCCCCTGACCACTACACTCCTTCCTGAACTACTCCACTGACTACTCCCCCACACATACACAAGGTAGATTGGTGGATTTCACTCACCACTCATGGCCAGGCCTCCTTGATGATCATCCATCAGTGAGTGCTCTCCCCCAGCCGCTCCTTGGTATCCCCCTGCAGGCCGGGAGCTTTGCCAGCAGCCATACGCTCATCTGCACCAAGCACCGCCCCTCCTACTCACACATACACCAGCCGCCCGTGACCAGCACATAAGGAATCATGGGGGACAGGGCAGGCTGGACCACTGGAGTCCCTGGACAGGGGGAGGCCTGGTTGCTGCGGAGTCTGCCTCATCTCATCAGAGGTGTACGGTGTAGGGGCTGGAGGAAGTCACTCTTGGGACAGCAATCATTGCCAATGGCAGTCAGGGTAGCACATGATTGGAATGAAGTTGCTTGCACAAAGGGGAGAGAGAACCGGCTGCCCCACCCCCCATCCCCACGCTACACCACTGGGCTGGCCCGGCCGGATGACATTAGTGACATTCGGCAGTCGATGAAAAATCGCAAACAGGCTGCATCTGCATTCCGGGACACTGTATTGTCCTGGAATGAAGGTGCCCGGGACCGGGACAGACCATCCAAATGCAGGACTTTCCCTGGCAATCTGTGAAAGTTGGGAGATATGTTTGATGCATTTCTCATTTGCACATTGCATGTTCTTTATTCATTTCATTTGAGTTGGGCCATGTGCGGAAAGTACAGTATATGCTGTTTCTAAAATCAATGACCCCGTGACAAGCATGTACAAAGTGAAGTCAGAACACCTCACCTGCATATTAATTCCAGTTTCAAAGCCATCAAATCCGCAGGCTAGCGTTTGATTCGGTGAAGATTACTTTACAGCAATTCATCCATTGTGAACTAAAGCTACCCTGTAAAAAAAATACAAAAGACTATTAATACTTACCTCTCCAGCGGGTGGCAAGTCCTAACTTCCCTTTATGGGAGACCTAGAGCAGCTGAAGTATCCTTAGCATCGGGCAAACTTCAAGGTGCATCTGTATCCAACTTCAACTTCAATACTGTGTCCTGTGATGCTAAGCCCCTTCATCATCTCCCTTCAAATGAGAGCACCTTAACTGGCTACTGAGACATTCCTACTGAACAAATGTACCTGTACTTAAAAAAACCTGCTTCTAGCGCCTACCTAAAGTAGAGGGTGCTACATGTGTATGACAGATCATAGAGCATAATTCTCCTCTAAATTTCACTGAATAAACTTTAGCTGTTTCTGCAGTTCTTGTAAGCATTTAGTTATATTAGCTGAGCCTTTTTGACACTTTCATGGACAATTTTAGCAATTGAACAGTTATAAAACTTGGGATAATGCAAACTAATAAAGTTGGACATTATGAGAAAATAGCAAATGTAATATTTTAGAGCTCCTTTGTGTAATGTACCACACTTTAACCTCTTGTATTTCCATCTAGCACATCAGAAGATAGCTATTTAATTGGATTATGTGATAAACCTTTCATGTTATGACCAGATAAATAATCCTTCTGTTTGATAAGTGCAAATAATAATTGAATCTTGTCAGGAATTCAGTAGTGTTGAGCAGAATATGCCATATTCGATTTCGCGATATATCTCGAATATATATTCGAATATTCGAGATATATTCGCTAAATTCGAATATTCGTGATATTTTATCGAAATTAAATGATTGCGATTTTTCGCTATTGCGAATGCGAAAATAATTGCGATTTTTTGATAACTGCGGTAGGAGCACTCTGATTGGCTCAGAATATTCGTGATATTTTATCGAAATATCGCAACATGCGAATGCGATATTTATTGCGCAATTTCGAGAAATGCTGGAGGAGCGCTCTGATTGGCTCAGAATATTCGTGATATTTTATCGAAATATCGCAACATGCGAATGCGATATTTATTGCGCAATTTCGACAAATGCTGTAGGAGCACTCTGATTGGCTCAGAATATTCGTGATATTTTACAATACAAAATAATTGCGAATATTCGGCAAATGCGGAAGGAGCACTCTGATTGGTTCAGAATATTCTTGATATTTTACAATACAAAATAATTGCGAATATTCGGCAAATGCAGAAGGAGCACTCTGATTGGCTCAGAATATTCTTGATATTTTACAATACAAAATAATTGCGAATATTCGGCAAATGCAGAAGGAGCACTCTGATTGGCTCAGAATATTCGTGATATTTTACAATAGAAAATAAAAAGTGTTTTGCATTGGTGGTGATTCTTTACTCTATCCATCTGTCACAGCCGTTTGTCAATCAAACACCTTGAAGATTGAACACGTTCATGCTGCATGCTTTGGACTTTTTTTCACTTCACATATCAAAGACATTTTTATGAAAGATTATTTTTCTATTATTGGGACTATATTTCTTTATATATTTGTTTCACTGTGTATTTCACAAGTTATTTGCGCTTGCTTATTTTAAAATTTGCCCACATGTCTTGTCACTAGACATATTTTTTATTCTTGTAGAGCGACTCCATTTTCTGTCTTGTATTAAATTATGTTGTATAACATTTTTGAGTTGCTGCTGTATTCTCCCCTTTTTTTAAGGTATGCGCAATTTTTTCCTTCTTACAAAAAAAAATAATATCAAACATACAAATATTCATAACAGAAACATACACAAAGCCCCCCCCCTTTTGCATCAGAGACAATCAGAGTTCTCCTACCACAGTTATCGAAAATTCGCAATCATTTTCGCATTCGCAATAGCGAAAAATCGCAATGTTTTTTTTTATATATTCGGCAACATAAAAGGATCGCCTCAGCTTAGCTACTCGGCCCAGGGTCTCTAATCATACCAGCAATGCTTTTAGACGTCGATAGGATGTGATCTGTTTTAAAAATCAAATTGAAAAAATGCGAATATTCGGAATTGCGAATATTCACCGCGAAATTCGAAATATAGCGCGATTTCTCGAATATGCCATATTCGAGCCGAATATTCGCAATGCGAATATTCGTGAGCAACACTAGAATTCAGGGTTTTTCTGTATCTTCTGAACACTTCCTGTGTTATCTCAAAGAGTTCTCCTAGTTCTTGTCTTGAACTACATAACAATTACCTTTATGATGTAAAGATCTGAGAGAAGGCGTTGTGTAGCAAAAGAAACGTAGCAGTGATGATGCCACTCAGTCCACTCCACAATAATGCTGTATGTTGTCAACATACAAAAGTTATGAGTTGAGCACAGGTCTGCCAGATAAACGGGTATATTTCTGCACATTGAGGGTCTTTAAAGGGATAAAACACAAGGAAAATGTGCATATATTGCAGAAAGTGAAAATGGTCCATGGCTAGACAAGCAAAGCATTTGGAGTTCAATGAAGGATTGCTATGGTAAGTCATGGAGCAAGTGAGGTTAGCTACACCTATGATTGGGTTGAGTGTGGAATACTCTGAAGTTGTAAGCATGCTGCTTGTGCTGCTCAGAACTGAGAACTAATGTTAGAGGTCCCTGTGAGAGCTTATGAGCCCATGAAAAGACTTATAGCCCAACATCAGTAAAAACGCTATCTAGCAGTAGGACTGCACCTGCACTGCTAGGGTTAAAAAAAAAAATTCTGTCTAGGGCAGGGATAGGCAACCTCAGCCATCCAGCTGTGGTGAAACTAAAGTCCCATGAGACATTGCAAGACCCTGACAATCACAGGTATGACTCCTAGAGGCATGATGGGTGTAACGGTCACCACTGTTTACGATTTTCATTCCATCAACCACGACAGCTTATCCGACACTCCACAATCCAGCAGACAGGACCCATTGGATTTTCCCCAGAAATAATGAGACAGAGCTCTGTTACTGGTTCCAAAATGAATGACTGTATGCTTTAATGGTTAGCTCTCTTATATACAGTACAGACATGTTACAGTTAATCAAAGGAACAAAGAAACACTCCACCCACACATCACACAATGGGGGGGGGGCTAACAAGTCTACAATACACATCCCTCAGACTTTTAGATAATGACATTCAGGTGAGTTAATTACTACTCATTACCCAGACAGTCTGACTCTGTGACAAGTTCCCCTCACCTGTTACACAAAACACATTCCTTTACTAAACATAATTGACATGCTAATTCCCTACCCCTGAAAGGAGACATCTGACCTTTCAGATTTATCTAGTACAATGGACACAGAATGTATTAGCATCACACAATGGAATGTCTAGGAGCAGACGCAATTAACACCTCAAAAGCATGTGTCCCCCCATTGAATGAAAACACTCCATTTGGACTTAGACTTTAACAACTTGTAATATTCCAAGATATCCTGCAAAATATGAATTATCAGTAATGTCCCATCTCATGTAATTTATAATTAATATTTCTCAGTCACCCTATGCCCAAAAGGGGCACAGGATGACCCTAGACCCAAGAGTCACAAGTGACGCTGGCACAGGAGTACCCCCCATCCTTCAAAAGTCTCTGGGTGTCACGGGCCATTCTGTTACAATTGGATTTGTAGTTTCACCACAGCTGGAGTGCCAAGGTTGACTACGCCATGTCTAGGGGATGAGAAAAGTAATTTTACCTACTCGATCCTCCACTCCCCCTGCAGATGGCCCTCCTTAGTCCTCTGGCAGTGGACTGTTCCTCAGCATCCTCATGTCCAATCCAGGGCTAGGGCCCTGCAATTGTAATGATGACGCTAAGGGACATTCAACTGCCAGAGTGCAAGGGAGAAGAAACTGCCAGGAGATCATGTCTAAGTCATGTAGATCATGTCTAAGTTGTGAAAGGATAGAAGATGTTTTTTGATTGGGTGACCCTTTATTCTTAAGTTTCAAAGCTTGAATATCTGTCAAAAGGTTACTGAATTTTTGAGACTGCTGTCATTTAGTTTGGGCATATAGTTGTATACAAATGCCTCTCATCTATGCCTCATGAGCATTATAAAATATGAAAGGATCTGTTGTAGATTTGCTGTTAGTTTGAAAATACGCTCGTAATAGTTTAGAAAAATAGGAGGCATTTTGGGGTGCTTTAGAAGATAAGACTTGCATCGCAACATATATACAAGGGAAGAGTTCTTGTTCTCTGCTAGGGTTATAGAGAAAGCAGTGTGGTCAGACCAAGTGATGTCATGAATGGTAGAGGAGGAGACATGTTTAAGTAAACACTTATCTACCATAAAGATATCAATGTGCAAGTAAGATACAGTATACTGTATGTGTAGCAGAGTAGTAGGTATTATCTCATTAGCATGTTGGCAGCTCCATACATCGTACATATCTTCTGCTTAGAGAAATTGCTACAAGGATGGACCTCAGAGCCTAATACATGTTGTAGAGTCCATCGGGGGATCAGCAGTAAGGTTAAGGCCCCTTGTCGTGTACCTGACGAGTAAGCCTGATGTGCAGCGGGAAGTCCTTGCGTACAACCCCGGTTCAGGGACCCATATAGCGGGAACAGTGGCCACAAGAGCCGGGTGGTGTATGAGCACCTGGATTGTCTTCTGTGCAGCGGATGTATCTCAGCAGGTTAAAGGCAGGTGTAGTCAGCTCAGCTGGTGCAGACAGGAAACAGGAACAGGAAGCAGGTAGATGCAGAGCTGCGGAGACACTGCATACGTGGTCAAACAAGCCGGGTTCGGTAACAGACGATAAAGCAGACACAAACGGCAGGCAGAGAATAGTCAGAATGCAGTCAAAGTTTCGGCAACAGGATATTAGTCAATATAGAGGTAAGAGTAGTCACAAGGCAAGCCAGGGTCAAGGTAACAGAGATCAATAGTAGTCAAACAAAGCTGGGTCAAACACAAGAAACAGATCAGATCACATGAAAATGTAGTTACGTATGAGCTGCAGATCAGACAGCAGTGCAACCGAGATGTTTAAATAAAGGCAGTTTGGTGCCAATCACTGAAATCACTCTGCACCATTGTTAACCCTTAGGTGACCCCTGCGCCGGGTGGCAGATCCATGACACCCCTACATAAGATCAGGGAGCCTTTCTTCACAGAAATGATTTTGCAAATTAATTCGTTTTTGTAGGAAACAAAGTTGATGGGAGTTTGGGGCATATAAGTTCACAAAGTTTTAGGGTTTCAAATTTATTTTGCAGAGGAGGATAAAGTATCTGCCATCATGGTTTACTCTCGAGTCTTCTAGTGATAAAGAGACCAAATTTTTAAATGCAGATTAGGACTCTGGGGCATATGCCAACTCAATATAAGTTCTTGTGTAGATAATTCGGGGTAGTAGAAATTTGAAAGTGAGTTTCTTGAATACAAAGAATCTCACAGTGTAATTCTAACAAATGCATATTTGGAAACATTTAAGTAATGCCAATCTACAAACAAGTACTTATAGATGATTGATTTTTATTTTTTGCATACCATATTTTTTTTTCCTCCCCTTTCTTTTAACAGTGGCCATTTTCACTAAGGGCAGATGAATCCAGTTCCCTTTACTTCCTGGATATTTGCCTGGAAATCTGTGTCTGCTTCCTGGATCATGTGACAGGATCTTCCCAGCATCAGTAATGTAGAAAAAGCACATTTTTTTGTTTACCTAACATAAGGCAATTTCATGTCAGCATGCAGAGCTGTATGCCAATGCAATATGTTGTGAATAGGGGGAGGGGCACCCTGATTTTTTTTTTTTAATTCATCCAGAATGATAACGTCACACTACCTGGTATGTGTGTGTGACTAGACACTCCTGTTCCCTATACCCATAGTTAGAGATATGCACTATTAGAGCTAAGGCACTGCTATATTTGATTTCTAGTCACACAAGATTTGGGATTAGATTTTCTAATGGCACTACTGTGCTGCACACTGTTCCATACCTCCCCCGGGTAGTAGAAATTTGAAAGTGAGTTTCTTAAATACAAAGAATCTTACAGTGTAATTTGTGGGCTTCTCGCCATAGGGAGGACCTTTTGGCTGGTTGGTACAGTCCCTGGACATTTAACAAAGCAATTCTAAAGCCCATTATGTACCCAGTAGAGATACTGTAGGAGTACTGAGAGATCACCATTAGATCAAAATTGATGATTTCTTGAGTTACCAGCTATCAGATGGTAATGGTATCCATTGAGGCAAAGTCACAAGAGGGTACACAGGAGAATAAAGTTCTGTAGGTGACTATGTGTTGCATATAACAGAATGAACAAAAACAAGAGCAGTGTTAACTGCAACTTGATGTAGGGAACAGTAACAACGGGGAGGTAATAAAGAGGATTCAAAAATAGATACAATTGCAGAGGACTCTGCATATTTTTCTGGGGCAGTAAAGCAAATGTGGTATTGCTCCAGGCACTTGTAGTGTGTTGACTGCCATGTACAGTAGGTACTTTATAAACAGGCAATTCCTTAAGAAGATTTTTTTGTTTTTCTGCTTATGGGTGACCACCTGCCATTCAGGTGTCATAGCAGCAGAGTGGTAGGAGGTGAAGTTGAGTAGGGTTGCTTCAGAAAGGATCTTCCGTTGTTGTAGCATTTGAGAACCCTCTTCCATAGATGAGACTGTCGTGGTTGCGCCATTGTGAGTGATTATGATTTTTTGGGGGTGAACCCAATGGTAGGGAATTGTATGATTCCTCAGAGCCTTAGTAACCAACAAGCTTTTTTTTATTTGCTTTAGGGTGTGTTGTGATAGGTCTGAGAAGACTTGCAATTGTGAATATCATTCCTGGATAGGTTCCGGTTTGGGAAAAACTGTCTGATGTGGTAAAAGTGGATAACCTAATATCATGTTTACCTGTTGTTGGGTACATGTGAAAGCTTGGGGATACGGTGCACCCTATCTGCATATCAGCTCCACATCTGTAACAGTAAGTAAAATAGAGTACAGACGATAATGGCCAAAATTTGCTAGCTGGGTCAGGAAGACATCCTTGGGTATGCCCTGGATTTTGAGGTTGTTGCAGTGAGACCTATCTTCTTGGTCTGCTTTTTTAGCACATAGCTAGGTAAGGTTGTCTGCTTTCTCATTATGGGAGTCCAGCAGATTAAAGGACAAGACAAATTCCCCCATACTATGCTCTATGTGCCCCACTCTGTCCCCTAAGTCATTGACTTCCTCCTTGAATTGTTCCATGCATGAAATGATATCTGAGTGTAGGGATAATTTCTAGGACAGTAACATATTTTTCAGTGTGGTGTCTGGTATGGGTTGATTGACTATGGGAAATGCTAAAATAGAATCTTTAATGCCCTCAATGTGCTACATAGAATCACATATAGCACTTGCCTCTGATGATGTAGTCTCTCCAGACACCTGGAAGATTCTGGCTTTAGGCTTAGCTAAGCTCTGTGTCGAGGAGGGAAGAAGGAGCCAGAGGATAGTGCTGTCTGTGGGTCTTGCTGCTGTCCAAAGGTTTCCTCAGACACCGTGCAGCGGTGTCTGGAGGTGATGTGTGGGTGCCACCGCCATTTTGTTGAACCCTAGACCCGGCTGAACGAAAGAAAAAGAAGAGTTTCTGTGGCTGGAAGCTGCAACTGTCCCTGCCACAAGTGCACTAAAAAGCCTGTAGGGTTACATTGCAGCTGGACAAGGGGTCTGAAAGGTCAACTTCCTTAACAAGACCATACAAATGTATTCAATCAATATGGTGCTAATAATATCTGGTCATGTATTGTAGGCTTGATTCAAAATCAGAAGTATTTAGACAGCTATTTCACTTAGAACAAGTAACTGTTGACAGTACTTAGCAAGTTCTTTAGCATTTTACATTTTATTTAATTTTTCTTGTGCTACTTACAGTGCTGTTAGAGAAAGTCTGAGTCATATTTTATTAGCATTGCTGGTTATACCAGAGGTTACCAATACATACAGTACTAACCAAGCTTATAATTTGGAAGTGATATTGTTGCTCCATATAATTAAAATATTTCATGTTATAGATGGCTTTAATCTACAGGCTGAGCGTTGGCGCCGCACTGTGGTTAATAACCAAACTTCGCCCACACAGGACTTACTTTCCCACACACATTCTCTCCAAGTCGTTCCCCCCACATCAGTACCGTGGAAAAGGCAAAGGGCCAAGAATCATTCACGTAACCTATAACATGACTCATCAGCTCTCCACAAAATCAGAACATAGGGAAGCCCCTGTAAATAAAGTCCATAACATCTACATCGCTAAGCAACCACCATGAACATTTCAGCTAACAATTAATCATTTTATAACCTGAAGGTGGAAAGTTTATAAAGCTTCCTTAGGATTATAAAGGAGCAACCATAATGTACGGAATTTAGGCATCAGCGTTACGTCTAACATAATTTTCTAGCAGTTGTAACATTGTGTATATAAATTATACATTGGTGTTATTGCCACAAAGTGCCAAGTTTGGCAATTGCCTTTTAGAAAGGAACTTCATCTTCATCATAAAAATTCGAACAAAGGCATATTTGGAAACATTTAAGTAATGCCAATCTACAAACAAGTACTTATAGATGATTGCAAGATTTTTATTTTTTGCATACCATATTTTTATTTTCCTCCCCTTTCTTTTAACAGTGGCCATTTTTACTAAGGGCAGATGAATCCAGCTCCCTTTACTTCCTGGATATTTGCCTGGAAATCTGTGTCTGCTTCCTGGATCATGTGACAGGATCTTCCCAGGATACATCTGTGAGGTCCTGGTTACATCAGCAGTGTAGAAAAGCTATTTTTTTTTGTTTACCTAACATAAGGCAATTTTATGTCAGCATGCAGAGCTGTATGCTAATGCAATATGTTGTGAATAGGGGGGAGGGGCACCCTGAAATTTGTTTATTTTTTCTTGAATTCATCCAGAATGATAACGTCACACTACCTGGTATGTGTGTGTGACTAGACACTCCTGTTTCCTATACCCGTAGTTAGAGATATGCACTATTAGAGCTAAGGCACTGCTATATTTGATTTCTAGTCACACAAGATTTGGTAATAGATTTTCTAATGGCACTACTGTGCTGCACACTGTTCCATACCTCCCAACTTTAGAACTTGAGAATGAGGGAGATATTGACCTGCGATGTGCATGGCAAAAAGTGGGTGTGCCCAAACTAGTAACTATCCTATATGGTCTTGCTTTTGTATTGTATTTGAATCTTAAAAGTCTGCCATAGGCTATTACCATGAATCAATATGACTTCCATTAAAGTAAACCTGCCATGTACTAATAGGCCTTCGTATTGAACAGATTGCAAATAGTGCCTGTTCATACTATTTTAAGATGGCTTCTCCAGTCTACTGATGTCTCATTTATCCCTTCCCCTAAAATATATTTATGTTTCCAAATGTGATGGTAGTTGTGTCTTAAATAAGAATAAAAAATAAACAAATTGCATTATATAAAGAGAGAGAGAGAGACAGAGAGACCGAGAGACAGAGACAGAGAGAATTTTACAGGTCATCTGTCACTGAGATTCATGTTCCCACACTGGGCGCTGGGACTTTAGACCAGATCTGCGGGACCCCGGGACTTACTTGAAATCTTAGGACGGTTCTGCGGAATCCAAGATGGTTGTGAGGTATGCTGTTCTGCTCAATGGAGGCTTTGACAAGAAAGACCCTGCCTCTAGAAAAATGGCTGCCTCCATATAGAGACAGTGCAGAACAAGGATTGCCTTTTTGGTACAGCTTCCAAAGTTCCACGTATATAGGAAGGTGAGGGGGCACTGCTGGTTCATGAACATGTTTTACCCCAATGTAGGGAATGCATTACGATAAAAATGCCAAGCCTTTACAACCACTTTAATCGCACACATTTTTTGGGCTTTGGTTAAATTTTTTCTAGGGCTGTGGATATTACAGTGGGGGTGATTGTGGATATTACAGTGGGGGAGATGTCTGTGGATATTACAGTGGGGGAGATGTCTGTGGATATTACAGTGGGAGAGATGTCTGTGGATATCACAGCGGAGGAGATGTCTGTGCATATTATAGTGGGGGTGATTGTGGATATTACAGTGGGAGAGATGTCTGTGGATATTACAGTGGGGGAGATGTCTGTGGATATTACAGTGGGGGTGATTGTGGATATTACAGTGGGGGAGATGTCTGTGGATATTACAATGGGGGAGATGTCTGTGGATATTACAGTGGGGGAGATATCTGTGGATATTACAGTGGGGACTATATATGGTGGTGATCTGAAAAATGTACGTGCGTTATAATTAATCGAAATTAGTCAATTAATCGATAAAAAAAAATAGATTAATCGAACACAACATTTTTAATCAGTAACAGCCCTAATTTTTTCCATTCACTTTTAAAGGAATATATTTGAGCATGCTTTTGTGTATGATTTTGGGTATGCGGTGGACAGGGGGGCACAGTCTGGCCAGCAATAGCCTCCGATCAGTGACAATATCTTCTAGGTTTTGCATACCACTGCACTTCAAGATCTCTTTATTTGTGATCTGGTCTCAGTATGTGTTGCCCAGAATTCTCTGTAGGCACCTCTTGTGAAATGAGTTCAGTTTTTCATTTTGAGTGATTTTTTTATTTTTTGTAATTGATCTTTTAAGTTTCACTGGCGTATAGGGCGTGGGATTAAAAATGGTAGCATATAGGCACACCTTCACGGTTGTAGTGAGAAAAGGTGTAGAACAGATTTGATGTAAATGTCTGGTTCCTTGCCAATCCTGCACTGAACATCTTTCTCCATACCTCCATCACATCATGATATAACACTTCTGAGGTAGGTCTGTAGGTACAGATACATATTCAATGTCCTGGTCTTCAAGAATCAATTGCAAATTAGCCTGTTGGTTTATTTATATAGCTTTGGTTTTGCATGTGCTTATATGCAGGCTGACCTTTTCTGCTTTTTTTTTTTTTTTAAGTGTATTTTTGTGCGTGTACTCGAGAGAGGAGCCGGACTGCAGGAGTTGGGAGTAGGCAGGCCTCCCCCAGAGGCAATCTGCCACCTTTCTCCATGCCCCGGGTGGCAATGGCGGGTGTGTGAGGGGGTCCTCCCACACAGCCCGCCCTACCTGCTCCGCTTTGAAGCCCAACGGGGCAGAGGGACTCCCTATAAGGGAGTGAGAGGATTAGCCCGCTCAACCAGCCCCATTAGTCCTTCGCCTCTCTTTTAGAGACCGCGTGGTCAAAGTGCGTGTGTTAACCCAATTTAGAGTGCGTGTGTAGGTGTGGTGGTTTTTGTGGGAGGGGGGTGGGCGTACTAAGCGCAGGCTTACCTTGCATAGCACACCCACCGGGAGCCGGGCTGAGACCACCAAACTCAATTCACATGAAGCCGATACCAGGATCCGAACCTCTAGCTGCAGAGGTGAATGGCTTGTCAGCGCAGTGCCAATCGCGTTGAGCCACCGCAGCTCCCTCCTTTTCTGCTTTTTAAAGATTTTATTTCTGATAGTAGCTCAATCTGCAAAATCAAGATCTATGAGCTGGGATTGTTCTAGCTATGACATTCCAGAATGTGAGGCATCTGCTATTGCTCCCCTCATTACAACATCTATAATCAGTAAAATAAGGAGCAGTGAAAGAATGCAACCATCTTGCATGCTGCTTTTGACATCTTGGTATTTGGCGTAGTTGTAGTTTTTCTCCTTTTCTGATTTTTGCCTTGTCTAGTTTTAGTTTGTGGTTGCAGTGCAGTATTTTACAACAAGATTACGTTTGAGATAAAAAAAAAAGAGTAGACATTCAGGTGGCATGATTGAAAGCAATCCACCACAGAGCTGTTCAAAAGGCGGTAGACACTGCCATCTGTGTGAATAAGCAATTGGCTCAGGTTTCTAAATAGCACACTGTGGGGTAGATTCACGTTGGACCGTGCAATGATACGGCGGTGCAGCGTATCGTCTTTACGCTACGCCGCCGTAACTTACAAG
Source organism: Rana temporaria (assembly GCF_905171775.1). Taxonomy (NCBI): domain Eukaryota; kingdom Metazoa; phylum Chordata; class Amphibia; order Anura; family Ranidae; genus Rana; species Rana temporaria. The sequence continues at coordinate 147,200,898 of NC_053494.1, forward strand.
AGCAAGTGCTGTATTCACAAAGCACTTGCTCCGTAAGTTGCGGCGGAGTAGCGTAAAAGGGGCCGGCGTAAGCGCGCGTAATTCAAATGATCCAGTACTGTGCATGCGCCGTCCCTAAAATTTCCCGACGTGCATTGTGGTAAATGACGTCGCAAAGACGTCATTGGTTTCGACGTGAACGTAAATGGTGTCCAGCGCCATTCACGGACGACTTACGCAAACTACGTAAAATTTTCAAATCGCGACGCGGGAACGACGTCCATACTTAACATTGGCTGCGCCTCCTAATAGCAGGAGCAACGTTACGACGAAAACGACTTACGCAAACGACGTAAAAAACTACCGCCTGGCGCACGTACGTTTGTGAATCGGCGTAAGTATGTAATTTGCATACTCTACGCTGAAAACTACGGGAGCGCCACCTAGTGGCCAGCGTGAGAATGCACCCTAAGGTACGACGACGTAAGAGACTTATGCCAGTCGTATCTTAGGCTAATGTCGGCGTATCTAGCTTTCTGAATACAGAAAGTAGATACGCCGGCGCAGCTTAGCAATTACGCGGCGTATATATGGATACGCCGGCGCAATTGTTCTGTGAATCTACCCCTATGTTGTCACATTGTATAGCATAAGGTGCTAAAATTACCTATCAGTCAGGACTCCCTTTCTGTTTAAAGAATGTAGTCCAAAACCAAAATAAAAAAAATAGTATTTTTTGTACTCACCGTAAAATCCTTTTCTCTGAGTCCATGGACGAACACAGCTCCTTAAATCTTGACAAGTGGGTTATGTTCCCTGTTTACAGGAGAGGACTAGGCAGAAACATGTTAAATAGTTAAATACATGTTACATTAACAGAGTTGAACAGCCCCGCCCAGGGGGTGGTCCCTCCTCACTGCAGCATCAGTTCGTAACAAGCAGTACAAACCTAAAAAGAAGGGGTAGGTGCTGTGTCCGTCCATGGACTCAGAGAAAAGGATTTTACGGTGAGTACAAAAAATCCTATTTTCTCTTATCGTCCATGGACGGACACAGCTCCTTAAATCTTGACAAGTGGGATGTCCCCAAGCAATGTCAAAAACGAGGGGTGGGAAATACATCAGTAAAACCAATTTTAATTTCACCCTAAAAACTTTTCCTCAGGGCGCTGGGCCCAAAGGGAGCCATACGTCCTTCTCCTTTGCTAGGCAAAACGAAACTGAGGCTGCATGCTGCAGAGAGGAGGGTTATGTCTGGAGGGACCGCCCCCTGGGCGGGGCTGTTCAACTCTGTTAATGTAACATGTATTTAACTATTTAACATGTTTCTAGATAGTCCTCTCCTGTAAACAGGGAACACAACCCACTTGTCAAGATTTAAGGAGCTGTGTCCGTCCATGGACGATAAGAGAAAATACATTTTTAAAATCTTATTCCACCTCATTCTGTCCTGAGTTATTGTGGGGATAGAGTAGTTATTGAGACCAGCATCCCCTCTAGTGTCAGGGGAGGGAGCTCTGTCCTTTCTTTTGGACAGCAAATGCACAGCGGGTACTTTCTCTTGTCACCTATGATGAGTTCAGCGGCTGCTGTAGAAGAGAGTACATACTGCACATGAACAGCCTAAAAGTACAAGATGTTTTTTTTTTAAATGTGGTTTTTGGATTTTATTGCTTTAATAGAAAGACAGCCTTGGCTGGTAGGCCGCCCTAGAGGCAAATAGCTTCTTCTTTTTTTTTTTAATGCCTCTAGAAGCAGCTAATGTTATCCTAAAGTGCCTTGAAAAAGTATTCATACCCCTTGAAATTTTCCACATGTTGTCATGTTACAACCAAAAATGTAAATGTATTTCATTGGGATTTTATGTGATAGCCTAACACAAAGTGGCACATAATTGTGATGTGGAAGGAAAATGATAAATGTTTTTCAACATTTTTTACAAATAAATATGTGAAAAGTGTGGCGTGCATTTGTATTCAGCCCTCCTGAGTCAATACTTTGTAGAACCACCTTTACTGCAATTACAGCTGCAAGTCTTTTTGGGGATGTCTCTACCAGCCTTGCACATCTAGAGTGACATTTTTGCCCATTCTTCTTTGAAAAATAGATCAAGCTCTTTCAGATTGAATGAAGAGCATCTGTGAACAGCAATTTTTAAAGTCTTGCCACAAATTTTCAATTGGATTTAGGTCTGGACTTTGACTGGCTCATTCTAGCACATGAATATGCTTTGATCTAAACCAATGTTTCTCAACTCCTCAAGTATCCCAAACTGATCATGTTTCCAGGCTCTCCATTATTTTGAACAGGTGATTTGATCACTTTTACTGCCTTAGTAATTATCACAGCTGTTTCATCTGAGGGAAATCCTGAAAACATGACCTTTTGGGGGTACTTGAGCACTGGAGTAGAGAAACATTGGTCTAAACCATTTCATTGCAGCTCTGGCTGTATGTTTAGGGTCATTGTCCTGCTGGAAGGTGAACCTCCCCCCAATCTTAATTTTTTTGTAGACTCTAACAGGTTTTCTTCTAAGATTGTATTTGGCTCCATCCATCTTCCCATCATGTTGGACCCGCTTCCCTGTCCCTGCTGAAGAAAAGCATCCCCACAACATGATGCTCCCACCACCATGTTTCACGGTGGGGATGGTGTGTTCAGGGTAATGTGCAATGTTAGTTTCCTGTCACACATAGCGGTTTGCTTTGAGGCCAAAAGGTACAATTTTGGTCTAATCTGACCAGAGAACCTTCTTCCACGTGTTTGCTGTGTCCCCGACATGTCTTCTCACAAACTACAAAACGGGACTTCTTATGGCTTTCTTTCATCAATGGCTTTCTTCTTACCACTCTTCCATAAAGGCCAGATTTGTGGAGTGCATTAAGGTGAAAAAAACACATAGGTTTACAAAGTATTGCTTTTCTTTCTCCTCCCCTCTTCTTCTACAATATGTAGGGGGGAGCGGGTACCTAGTTTTGACAGGTACCTGCTCTCCACTGCCTAGACGATCAGAGCAGATTTTTTCCCCCCGTCCTCCTGCAACCTCTTAGGACACATCACAGGTCCCAGGAGGCTGCGGGACCATTCAGATTGAGCAGCGTGGCTCATGCATGTGCAGTGGGGAGGCAGCTGCAAGGAATCACAGCTGGCGTCCCACAGTAAACATGCCAGCGCCTAGGACCCAAAGACTGGCCAAGGTGAGGACAGAACTGAATCTTTGGACAGGCAAGTGTCTTTTTATTAAAAGTCAGCAGCTAAAGTACCGTATTTGCCGGCGTATAAGACGACCCCCTATTTTTCCAGGAAAAATTTTGGTTTTGGGATATACTCCCCGTATAAAACGACCCCCTTCCTACTAGTCTGTCTGTAAGCTGAGGGGTAGCCAGAACAACCGCTGACAGGAACAACGGCTGACAGAAACAGGCTTTTTTCAGATGTCACTGTGCCATTACATTACATGCCTCACTGTGCCATTGCATTACATGCCTCCACTGTGCCATTACATGTCTCACTGTGCCATTACATTACATGCCTCCACTGTGCCATTACATTACATGCCTCCACTGTGCCATCACATGCCTCCATTGCCGACCTCACTGTGCCGGCCAAGACGATCTCCCTACCTTATTTTGTTTTCCGATTTTGGCTTCCAGGCATCCATGATTCAAAAGCCGCGCCTCCTCCTCAGACTGTTCCGTGATAGGCGGAACACTAATTTTCCCAGCAGGGCCTCTGTTCAGTGTTCCGCCTATCAAATATGTCCTCTCGTCCGAGGATGAGAAGGCATCCGTGATAGGCGGAACACTGAACAGAGGCCCTGCTGGGAAAATTAGTGTTCCGCCTATCACGGAACAGTCTGAGGAGGAGGTGCAGCTTTTAAATCATGGATGCCTGCAGCCTGACGGAGACAGGTACCGGCGTATAAGACGACCCCCGACTTTTGATGCATTTTTTTGCATCCAAAAGGTCGTCTTATACGCCGGAAAATACGGTATTTGTATCCTCTATATATGTGACTACTGAGCTTCTTCTCTGGAGTGTATGTGTAGCCAAGGTTGCTGGGATCACAGCCAAGCATATCTGGTGTGCCATTACAAACAAGTTTCCTTATCGCTGTATCGGTTTGTAGTTGGATAAGAGGAGCCGTGGATATTGCCCTGGTTTACTCAATGCTAATACTCTATGCATTTCTGGTGAGGGCCAGTTTTAACGGGTGTTGGTGATGGCTTCATACCTTCTTCATCTCACTGATTTCACAATGTGGATTTTGTTATGAACTTTTTGGCATCTTCAAACCATTGAATTTCATTTATGAACTTGTTTCACTACCATTTATAATAATATACTGAATGGCCAACAATTGATTAGCTATAGGCTTTGCCTTCAAACAGGCAATCGACTGCACCACTTTAGAGTGGCTACCATGCGAACTGGGTGCTCTATAAACTGTATGGTACGTAAGGGACCATGCGTGTTGGAAAGTGAACTCTGAATTTTCCTTCTATAGACTCTGGACTGGAAAAGCTGCATCATTTTGCCAAGTGTGTACAAGGCTGTTTATTTTTTTTCAACCTTCCTCCATTGATTTTTGGATCATAGCCATAGGAAATATTGACACATACATAGAGAATGTCCCTAAGTAGATATCAAAGTAAGTTTAAAAGACATCTGTCAGGAAGCAAAAAGCCCTGTTAGAGGCCTTGGATGAAACCTGGTACAGCTGAAACAGTTTTCTCAAAAAGAGGGGGGCCAAAGCACCTGTTAGCAGGTGCAGAAGTCTCATTGAGAGCTACAGAAAAGGCTTGTTTTCTGTGATTGCCACTAAAGATTAAAGCAGTATTAAACCCGTTAGCAAAACATTTAGGCCTCAAGCACACTGGACGTTATAAAAAAAAAAAGCCAATAGAAAGCTGTAGAATGAGTTTTCAGCATTTTCGCAGTAGTGTTTTTCAAAGTTTATTTTTTTTTAACAAAATTATACTCCCAAAAAAGCTTATTTTATGGGTCAAAAATGCTGATAAATGCAGAATATCTGCGTTTTTCCTCTTAAAACCCCCTAGTTCTTTTTATTTTTTTTTACAGCTAGAAAACACCCCTGACAAAAACTAACAGCCTACGTGAGTGCATGGACACATAGGATAACATGCTTGACAGTTATTGGCTGCAGAAAAAAAAACATTCAAAGCCAAAAACAGCAGCTGTAAAAAAAACGTCCAGTGTGCATAAGGCCTTATTGTATTGCAGCTTACCAATTCTTAGATTTGATGGCTGCATTTGTTTTCTTTTTTTAGGCATGCTTTCTTTTATTTTCATTGGGCCACTAGCCAGTAAGTCTGTGGTTTTTCAACAGAGAAGCTCTGCTGTAGTTGCAGGAATGAGATGCACTGTTTAACACCAGAAGGGGTGCTTACAATGATTAGCTGTTATCTATTTATGTAAAAACTTTATCCCAAAAGGAAAAAACTGTTTACTGTAAGGTCCCTTTCACATGAGTGGTTTGTGTTCCAGTCAGCAAGAAATCCACTCACAGATCCCCTTGCTGGTGTAAAATAATGCATTTAGGCGGAAAAAACATAAATGCAATCTACTCACTAGGTAGAGAACCTCTGGGGGAATCTAGGATGAAAAAAGGAACCTGGGGGTCCTAGTAGATGACAGGCTCAGCAATGGCATGCAATGCCAAGCTGCTGCATGCAAAGAAAACAGGATATTGGCATGTATTAAAAAGGGGATTACCTCCAGAGATAAAACAATAATTCTCCCACTCTACAAGACTCTGGTCCGGCCGCACCTAGAGTATGCCGTCTAGTTCTGGGCACCAGTTCTCAAAGGATGAGCTGGAAATGGAGCAAAGAAAAGCAACAAAGCCAATAAAGGGTCTGAAGAATATTGGTTATGAGGAAATATTACAAGCACTAAACTTCTCTCAATAGAAGAGACGCTTGAGAGGGGATATGATTTCAATGTACAAATTCCGTACTGGTGACCCCACCATAGGGAGAAAACTTTTCAATGAAAGGGCATTTAAAAAGACTCTTGGCCATTTACTAAAATTAGAGGAAAAGTGATTTGATCGGAAACTGCGTAGAGGGTTCTTTATGGTAAGAATGTGGAATTCTCTTCCACAAGCAGTGGTTTCAGCAGGGAGCATAGATCATTTCAACTATTAGATAGGCACCTAAACGACCACAACATTCAGGGATATACAATGTAATATTGATATAAAAGCGTATACACACAGGTCTTTTTTCAACCTTACCAACTATGTACAAAAGATAGTTGTTAGTCTAGCATACAATATCATGCCGACGGGATGACCTCACTACACTCTTACCGCATTACACTAAACCCTCTGAAATGTCAGCTGAAATCTTCATTTAGAAACTCCATGTGACCGAATAAGGCACTATGGTTCCATGTTAACAAAGTCTATTTATTTTATTTTTAGAATTGATATTTAAATAAAAGCAGAGTGGTTTAAAGTGAACCCATACAGTGGCATGGTTCTCGGTAGTATATACCTACCATGTTCTCCTGTCCCCCACTTTCACATAAAAACTTTTGAGAGTCTGGCCATTCAGGCATCGAGCATTGCATTGTAGAGAGGCAAGGGAAATATAATGGGGTTGCTTTACTAAAACTGGAAAGTGCAAAATCTGGTGCAGCGCTGCATGGTAGCCAGCTTCTAATTTCAGCTTGTTCAATTAAAGCGGAGGCTCGGTTTTTTATTTTGTTGGTGCATTCAATGGGGTTTTACAATACAAAGTTAAACTCGCTTGTTTGGTGTCTTCAAATATCCCCTGTCATTTTCATGGCAAATAAGAACTTTTAAAATCGGTTCCTGACAGTTTCCATTTTGCTTGTGGGCATCGTGAGGCCCACAAGCAATAATTTCATGGAAGCGGCGAATGCTCATCTCCCAGCGATCACCTCTGTATCTTGCGCCTACGCAGTGTTTCCGGCGAGTAGCCGTACCGATAGAACACCGCCCCTATGAAAAAAACATTCGCCCCATCCGCCCATCATAAAGCACTATCCATCATGGAATTATATCGATAGAACACCGCCCCTAGGAGAAAAGCATCAGCTGTATAGAACAAACGAGCGGCGTGTATAACCAATGAGTGACGAGCGGCAACTCCAGCTGACAAACTGTTCATACTGAGGGATTTCCGTCGCATTCAATTGCGCCTGCGCAGACCATCCCGGGAACCTATCCGATAGCAGAACCAGCTCAATAGAACAACGGCGTTCCGCATTGTCTCCATGACACTGTGCTCCCAGGAGACATTGCTGCAAGCTCCCAGCTGACATTGTGGCGCCAGGGAAAGGAGTAGGAACGCCTACTCCCGCAGGAGGGAAAGCCCGGAAGTGGCAGCTAAAAAAGGGATTTTTAATAACAGCTTACCTGTAAAATCCTTTTCTTGTAGTACATCACGGGACACAGAGCAGCATAGCCATTACATATGGGTTATATAGTGTACCTTCAGGTGATGGACACTGGCACTCTCCGACAGGAAGTTCCCTCCCTATATAACCCCCACCCATAGTGGGAGTACCTCAGTTTTGTAGCAAGCAATATGCATCCCAAAATTCCCCATAAGAGGGGTGGGAGCTCTGTGTCCCGTGATGTACTACAAGAAAAGGATTTTACAGGTAAGCTGTTATTAAAAATCCCTTTTTCTTTATCGTACATCACGGGACACAGAGCAGCATAGCCATTACATATGGGATGTCCCCAAGCAATGCTCCATGAGGGGAGGGAGACAACCAGAAAAAAACAAACAGGAGGTGCCACCGGACAGGAGGAGGTTAAATTGCGGCCTGGAGGACCGCCTGCCCAAAAGCTGAATCAGCGTTCCTCCTAACGTCCATTTGATAAAACTTTGCAAATGTGTGGACAGACGACCAGGTCGCTGCCCTGCAGACCTGAGCCATAGAGACCTGGTGATACGCTGCCCAAGAGGCACTCACAGCTCTAGTGGAATGAGCCTTAACCGATGAGGGTGGACTCTTCCCCTTCAGGCCATAGGCCTGTATAATTGTCTGCCTAATCCACTTTGAAATAGTGGCTTTAGACGCTGCCTGGCCCTTCTTGGGCCCTTCTGGCAGAATGAATAAGATGTCAGTCTTACGAATCTGGGCTGTAGCTTCCAAGTAAATTTTTACAGCTCTAACTACATCCAAGGAATGTAGTAACCTCTCTTCCTTAGAAGAAGGCTTTGGAAAAAATGATGGAAGAATCACATCTTGATTAAGGTGAAAATTAGACACCACCTTAGGCAGGAAGGACGGAAGCGGCCGCAAAACGACCCTGTCCTTATGCAGTAATAAATAAGATGCCTTACATGACAAGGCTGCCAACTCCGACACTCTTCTGGCGGATGCCATGGCCACCAGAAACACTAGTTTCCTAGTCAAAAGGACCAAAGGGATCGCGGACAAGGGCTCAAAGGGCTGCCTTTGCAAGGCCGATAGAACCAAATTTAGATCCCAAGGATACAGGGGAGCTTTAATCGGGGGATTCACCCGAATAACACCTTGTAAAAAGGATTTCATTAGAGAATGGGCAGCCAAAGGTCTCTGGAAGAAGACCGACAAGGCAGACACCTGCCCCTTGATTGTGCTGACCGCCAAACCTTTTTCCACTCCCAACTGTAAAAACTCCAGGATTCTCCCAATGGCATATTTGCGGGGATCCCATTTCCTGGTCTCACACCAGGCAATATAGGCCTTCCACACCCTATAGTATATTAACCTTGCAAACTGGTTTTCTTGCGTTTATAAGATTGGAAATGACCTGCCCTGAAAGGCCTCTGTTTCTGAGAATCAGGGACTCAGCCGCCAGGCCGTTAAATTTAGGGCCTGTAAGGCAGGATGGTAGAATGGCCCTTGTGAGAGGAGGTCCGGACGTAGAGGGAGGACCCAAGGCTCCTCTACCGTCATCCTTTTTATTAAGGAGTACCAAGGTCTTCAGTGCCACGCTGGGGCCACTAGAATTGCTGGCTTGCGTTCCCTTTGAATTCTGTGAAGAAGACGGGGTAGCATCCGTATTGGAGGGAAGGCATAGATTAGCGCAAACTGATGCCAAGGGCACACCAAGGCATCCGTCCCGCAGGCCAATGGATCCCTCGTTCGAGAGAGAAACTTTGCTACTTTGGCATTGAATCTGGACGCCATAACGTCCACCTCCGGAGTACCCCACTTCCGGCAGATGTCCTGGAACACTTCGGGATGGAGGGACCACTCCCCTGGGGACATCTGTTGGCGGCTGAGGAAGTCCGCCTGCCAATTGTCCACCCCGGGGATAAAGATAGCTGAGATGCAGGGGACATGGGCTTCTGCCCATGAAAAGACCCGATCTACCTCCCTCTGGGCTGCCTGACTCCTGGTGCCGCCCTGGTGGTTTATATAAGCCACAGCAGTGGCATTGTCGGATTGTACCCTTACTGGGGAGCCCTGCAGAATCTCCGTCCAGCCCAAAAGAGCCAACCGAGCTGCTCGGATCTCTAAGACATTTATGGATAGGGCTGATTCTGCCCTTGACCATTTCCCCTGTAGGGTTAAATCGTCTAGGACTGCACCCCAGCCCGATAGGCTGGCATCCGTGGTTACTATCCTCCATGAGGGGGGACTGAACGATCTTCCTTTCAGAAGATTTTTTGGGACTAGCCACCAGCACAGACTCTGTCTTACCGCATAGGGAAGAGAAAAGGGAAGATCCAAGGCCTGGAGTCTTTTGTCCCAGACCGTGAGAATTGCTCTCTGTAGCCTCCGAGAATGGATCTGGGCATAGGGCACTGCCTCGAAGGTGGCCACTAGCTTTCCCAACAGGCGCATGCAGAGGCGTATAGATGGCCTTGTGCTGCTTAGGATTATCTGGATTAACTCCCTTATCGAGTCTACTCTGGACTGGGGCAGGAAGATCCGTTGTCGTCTTGTATCTAAAATCAAACCTAGATACGCCAACCTTCTTGTGGGCTGTAAGGCCGATTTGTCCCGGTTTAGAACCCAACCCAGGGACTCTAGGCAGTTTACTACTAGCAACACTGCCCGATTTAAGCCGGCCGCTGAGTGGTCGACTACCAGAAGGTCGTCTAAGTAGGCCATGACCAGAATGCCCTGTTCCCTTAGGATGGCTAACACAGGGGCCAGGATAATCGTAAAAACCCGAGGGGCCGTGACTAGTCCGAACGGAAGGGCCACGAACTGAAAATGCCGATAGTTTAGGGCAAAACGCAGGAACCTGTAATGGCCTGGGAAAATCGGAACGTGCAGGTACGCGTCCTTTATATCGATGGAGGACATGAACTCCCTTCCTTGAAGGGCGGCCACCACCGAGCGAATGGACTCCATTCGAAAGGACCGGACTCTTAAAAAGCGGTTTAATGACTTCAGGTCCAGTATAGGCCTGACGTCGCCGTTTGGCTTTGGGACAATGAAGAGGTTTGAGTAAAACCCTTGTCCCTGCTCCCTTGCTGGTACTTCCATAATCACTCCTTGAGATAGGAGTCGCTCTAGGGCGGACAGAAGCGATGCCTGCTTTTGAGGGTCGCCTGGAAGTCTTGACGCTTGAAAGTGAGGAGGGGGGAACTCCCGAAACTCCAGCTTGTATCCCTGAGTCACTGAGGACAGAACCCATTGGTCGGTAACTTTGGCCCCCCACAACTCCGAGAAGAACCGGAGTCTTCCCCCCACCCGAGAGAGTGGGGGCGCCCCTTCACAAGGCTGCCTTAGGGGCAGCTTTAACCGGCTTACGGTTCCATGGTCTCTTGTTCCCTGCAGCTTGCCCCTGTGGCCTGTTTGCAGCTGCGCGTCCAGGAGGCCGTCGATACTGCCTAGAGAATGAGGGCCCTGGGACTGGAGAGGTTGGACGCTTAAAAGAGGGACCCCGGAACCTTTTCTTAACCGGCAAGAGGGTGCTCTTACCACTAGAGATCTTTTGTATATATTTGTCAAGATCTTCTCCAAACAATCTCTCTCCCTGAAAGGAGAATCCTGTAAGGAGCTTCTTGCAGGGGGTTTCTGCAGACCAGTTTTTTAACCAAAGTAATCTTCTCATGTGAACCAGAAACAGGGATAGGCGGGACGCCTGTTGGATTGAATCCTTGATAGCGCCTACCGCGAAACATAAAGCTCTAGGTAGGTCAGCCAAGTCCTGAGCCTGTTGAGCCGGGAGGTCCTTTAGGGCCTGCTTCGCCTGGTCCTTTAAAGCCTGGCAGACGCCAATGGCAGCTACGGCTGGCTGGACCACTGCCCCGCTGTGGCAAAGGATGCCTTCAGTAAGGTCTCAAGTCTTTTATCCACAGGATCTTTGAACATGTGAATATTGTCCACTGGACACGTTAAAGCTTTATTGACACATGATATGGCTGCGTCAACAGTGGGGACAGCCCATTTTTTCGAAAACTCCTCCTCTAAGGGGTACATAACTGCGAACTTTTTAGGAGGCAAAAAAATCCTGTCTGGCTTAACCCAGTCCTGAAATATCAGGTCCTTTAACAAAGGATGAACCGGGAACACCAAGTTGGCTTGGGGCGCCTTTAGGGAGCCCAATGAGGACACCGCGGAAGCCAGAGGCTGAGGCAAAGGCATCTTAAAAGCTGCCCGCACCATATCCGTTAAGGACTGAACCCACAGTTTTTCTGCGCGAGAAGCTGAAAAAGGTTCTTCTATAGTAGAATCCTCAGAACCTAAATGGTCCACGTGATCCTCGGCCTGGTCTCCTGTATCTTCCAATTCCTCAGTGGAAAGGACATCTTCCTCAGGAGATTCAAACCTGGGAGACGGGGACCTAGCCCGCTTCTTCCCGGATAAAGAGGCCGTAATAAAAGCGGCCATCCTTTTTTCAAATCCATCCAAGGTGGAGGCTAACATCTCTTCCGTGACATAGGAAGGAGTTGGTTGAATAGGGCCAGCCGTAGCACCTAGCAACCCCGATGGCTCACCCAGGGCAGCAACCTCCGGATCCTCCGGGGAGGTAGGGGCAGCTGGATTTTGGGGAATATCCTCAGAGCCCGATGGGGAACCCTTTGGCTTTTTAACACCTTTAGCATTTTTAGCGTTCCCTGCACCCTTAGGAGCCATAATAAACAAATCTGAGATACTCCGCTAATATACAACCAACTGTAATAGCTGGAGAAAAACACACATTTAAATAAATGAGGAAAAAATTAGGCTAGGGTAATGTTAGACAAAAACTAAACTTCCCAAAACCTAACAAGAGATAACAATATTGTGCCCCAAGGGCTTAATCACATCCTAATATTGCTTCCCTTAATGCTGGGCTAGGAGAGCACCTAATAATAAAAGTACTCTGACTGCTACTTAGTACACCGGCTTTCTAGAGAAAATATGAGCTTAAACAGCTCTTTAGTAAGGTGTGTACAAAAAAACGGCCACTAGGTGTCACTGTGTCAGCATAATCATAGGCAAACCTATCCTGCTCAGCTCAGCATCGCTGCTCCGTGTCCCTTCACAGCCTACAGCAGACTGACAGGCTAAATAGTTTTCCCCTCTGATGTACAAAGGTGGAGGGGACTCCCCGGGTGTCCCGCGCCCCCTCCACGCAGCGTCGGCGCGCCCCGCCGTCTATAACAGTGCGCACGCGCTCCCGACGCCGCTCTGAGGAAGCAGGAAGCCATGTGAGGAGAGGAGCCCAGGAGCTGCTGGAAGCACACACAGACAACCAGGAAGTCTTATAATCCTGCCCCTTTACAATCTCATGGAGCAAAACCACCTTGTAGCAGCAGCAGCAGTCTACTAGCCCAGCCAGAGGAACAGTATACCTGGGTGTCTGAGCCATCCAGTCATGCAGACTTTGTGGTTTCTCTTTTAGCCCATGCACAGAGGCATAAAAAAAAAGGCTTACCCCAGAGTCCCCTGTGGGGGGGCCTACTGACAAACCAAGTTCCGTAGGCCCCCCGCTTACCTTTTCCACGCCGCAGGGTATTGCTCAAGCAAGAGGCCCAATCTTCCCCCTTCACCGTGGGTATGGTCATAGACCTTCAGGGACCGGGGTCCAAGTCAGGAACACCACACACCTGGACCTATACAGCACTACTGGCAGCAGGTATCCATAGGTTAAAAACCCAGTCCTGGAACCCAGAGTCCAGCCCTCCAAGGAGAGGCATTATAGGCAAAACCCCATCCACGAATTGGGGCCCGGGTACCGTCCACTTTGGCTATGAAGCACCTTGGACGGATCCGGTCGGCTGGCCCTGGTCCCAAGGACAAACTGCAGGCACAACCTTCAACGTGCACCAACACCTAAGACACTGGCGAAAAAACTGAGGTACTCCCACTATGGGTGGGGGTTATATAGGGAGGGAACTTCCTATCGGAGAGTGCCAGTGTCCATCACCTGAAGGTACACTATATAACCCATATGTAATGGCTATGCTGCTCTGTGTCCCGTGATGTACGATAAAGAAAACAAAAATCCACAGTATTTACACTATAATTTTTTTTTTTGATGTGGCTATTTTACTTGGGTGATAGTGTTCTGCTTGTGCCAGGATGTACCGTATTTTTCGCCTTATAAGACGCACTTTTTCTTCCCCAAAACTTGGGGGGAAAAGTTGGTGCGTCTTATAAGGCGAATACACGGTTTCGCCTGACCGCCGTGGCCTTAGGAAAGACCGCAGCTTTGGCCTAGCTCCGGAGCGGTCGGCCATCTTAGTACACCCGGCGCGCTGACGTCATCACTGCTCTGCTCGTGGATCTGTTTATCCCTAGCAGAGCGCGCCGCGATCTTGCCATGCATCTGCAACAGTGAGTTGTGGGGGCAATGTTGCTGGCTATTACTATGTGGGGGCAATGTTACTGGCTGCTATTACTAATGTGGGGGCAATGTTACTGGCTGTTATTACTATGTGGGGGCAATGTTACTGGCTGTTATTACTATGTGGGGGCAATGTTACTGGCTGTTATTACTATGTGGAGGCAATGTTACTGGCTGTTATTACTATGTGGGGGCAATGTTACTGGCTGCTATTACTAATGTGGGGGCAATGTTACTGGCTGTTATTACTATATGGGGGCAATGTTACTGGCTGTTATTACTATGTGGGGGCAATGTTACTGGCTGTTATTACTATGTGGGGGCAATGTTACTGGCTGCTATTACTAATGTGGGGGCAATGTTACTGGCTGCTATTACTAATGTGGGGGCAATGTTACTGGCTATTATTACTAATGTGGGGGCAATGTTACTGGCTATTACTAATGTGGGGGTGGTGTGATGGTGATGACGAGTGGGGGGCAAATATTTTACTACAGTATTTGGTTCAGAATCTTTTTTTTCTATATTTTGCTCCTTTAAAATTGGGTGCGTCTTATATGCCGGAGCATCTTATATGGCGAAAAATACGGTAGTTGTTTTTTTGGGTGGAACTCCACTTTAAGCGTTCGCAAAAAACCTGGAAGGCTGATTAGTTTCTATGCAGAGCGTCACCAGATTTTGCACTCTGCAGTTTTAGTAAATCAATCCCAGTGTGTCCCCCCACAGCTGAAATCATTGCCAACTAATGTGCGCTCTAGATGCAGATTTAGGCTGGGTTCACATTGTTACGACAAACGCTACGACATTGGGAGCTCATGTCGCATGGCGTGTGAAAATCAAATTTCCCTATGAGAGCCGTCTGAACTGGTCCGACTTTGAAAATGCTCCCTGTACTACTTTGGTCCGACTTTGATCCTACTTCAGCCCATTGAATATCATTGAAGTTGGAACGCCGTCTTGCCTGATCCAACTTTGGCATGCGACTTGTGCTCCGATGATCTTGAGGGGGAACTCCACACCAAATAAAAAGAAAAACATCATACCAGGCCCTTCGGTCAGGTATGGATTATAAGGGGAACCCCTACCGTGTGGTGGTCTCCCCAAAATGCATACCATCATGAAAGGGGTGGGGCCTCTGGATGACATCAGCCAGTGACCCCGCCCCATGCCAATATAATTAGTGGCACTCCGCGCACCGGTCATTCGAACGGGAGAGAGCGTTGTGTCAACATCGGGAGAAGAGGGTAGATGACCAGGGAGAAAACCAGGCAAGAACGAGCAAAAGAGCAGAAGATAGCGGAGGAGACCCATGAGAAGAACCAGAGAAGAGATCGGAAGAGACCCCCGGAGCTGCCTGATAAATGACTTTAAAAACCTGTGTAGTGTGTTTTAATTTTTGACACTTTTTTTCAGGTGAATGGGTACCATGTACCCCATACTCACATAGGGTGGGGGGCTGAGATCTGGGGGCCCCCTTATTAAAGGGGGCTCCCGGGTTCTGATAAGCCCCCCACTCGCAGATCCTGACAAACAGCCAAGGTTGTCTGGAAGAGGCCCTTGTCCTCAACAACATGGGGACAAGGTGCTTTGGGGTGGGGAACAGGGCATGGGGAAAATACAGGTGTACATTAAAGCTGAAATCCAGGCAAAAATACAAGGCAAATTAATGTGGTTTTGTATTTCTATGTATTTTCTTAAACCAAGGTGTAACCCCCTAAGAAAGGCACTTGGTTTCATTCTTTTGGAATAACCTGCACAGGGGGACTTAAATTGAGTAAGGATTCAACGGAACTGGGAGCCAATTATGTGTTCTGAGTGCAAATGTGCTGCAGAGTAACATGATTATAGGAGAGAGGCGTAAGCAGAGATGAGTTCATCAGTCTGCTGTTCTTTTCCTGTCCAGTCAGTAAAAAGGGTGAGCCGAAATGACACATTATTCCACATATTTCAAACAGACACATATATGTGTGAGAAGCATTACAGTGTGCAGCTAAACCAGAGTAAGCAATTTTAGTACAGGAGAGGAGCCTGTACAATTATACAATACAAAAAGGCTGGCGTTCAGCTTTAGGACTGAGCATTGCAGGGCTGGATGGACAAAAAGGCAAATACAAATCTCCTTAGGCAGGGGAAACCACATTTCATCTGTAAATTGAACCAAGTCCACGCTAGGATGAAGGTCTCTTCTTGGCAGTTGTGGTCTTCAAAAGGGACCAGAATGAAAGAAAGCTTCCACCATGAACTACAAGATAGGACCACCTGAAGTAATCCATGTCTGATCACCAATGGATGCAGGATGGCTTTGCTGCCTTCGAGTGCAGGGACACCAAACAGAAAATAGAAAGAAGGCGCACTGACCTAATGCATTACCATGATTTTTTTTTTACTGAAGAACGTAAAAATAATTCACTATACTCACAAGGCGAGAATATTCACAAGCATAGAATACAATTCACACCTGACCTGACGGACATGCGTCCAGTGTGGATTGTATTGTATGCTTGTGAATGTGAATATTCTTGCCTTGCAAGTAGAATGGATTATTTTTATGTTATTCATTAAAGCGGATGTGCCACTAAAAAAACATATTAAAAGCCAGCAGCTACAAATACTGCAGCTGCTGACTTTTAATATTAGGACACTTACCTGTCCTGGAGTCCAGCGGTGATCGCAGCAGATGACGAGCCGATCGCTCGTCACCCTGCTGCTCCCCCCTCCATCCACGCTGAGGGAACCAGGAAGTGAAGCGCTCCGGCTTCACTGCCCGGTTCCCTACGGCGCATGCGCGAGTCGCGCTGCGCCCGCCGATTGGCTCCCGCTGTGTGCTGGGAGCCGAGTGTTCCCAGCATACAACGGGGGACGGACGGGAAACGAGGAAAAAACCCGTCTTTTGCCCGTATCGTAGGGCCGGAAGTGGGTGCAGATACCTGTCTGTAGACAGGTATCTGCACCCCCCTCCCCCCTGAAAGGTGTCAAATGTGACACCGGAGGGGGGGAGGGTGCCGATCAGCGGGACTCCACTTTAGAGTGGAGATCCGCTTTAAAAAAAATTATGGTAATGCACTAGCTCAGTAAGCCTTCTTTCTAACTTTCTATATTCTATCTGTGTATTTAGCGGTTAGCCTGGAGCTCAGCTTTAATAAGTATGGTTAATAATATTACAGTAAAATAAAAATTACATGTATATTTGGATTCAAAATGTGGGTGGTCAAGCTTGAAAACACAAAAGGCGTTTAAAAAAATAAATCTGCACAACATTATGCATCTGGATTGCTGTACTGTATCCAGAGCCAGCACAAATCCCTCTCATACCACAAATCACAGGGGGGCTTTAAAGTCTACCACCATTTAGTATATACCTCCCTATAGCAATTCTATAAGATTGGCAGAGACAGAAGAGTGTGGAACATGATTTCAGACATGTTTCAAATTCTGCTTTGAATAAAAAAAAAAAGAAATCAAACATCTACAGTATGTGTAATAAACATATTTTAATGGGTCATTCTTGGAAGATCTTCAAGATCAAAATACAAGTTCACAAAATTAACACCGCTTCGCCTTCCATGCAGTGTCTGGAGGGACCATAAACCTGAAGTGCCATATGCGCCATTTTCTTTGCCGATATTCTTTCAGCTATTAAGACAAATGTACTTGCCATGTTGGGATTAGGATTAATACAGCATTTTTCCTGATGGTAATTCCATGCATCACTAAAAGAGCAGTCTACCCATAACATTTATTTCAGTTTTTGGTTGGACTGGAGAGACTTTTTCCAGAACTAAGAGGACCTGTAAGAATCTAGAGCAAGGGATGGCAGTAAGTTACCCTATCAAAGAATATCTCACCACTAATGTCCTCAAAACAGAGCCAGCAGGTAGATAAACTCACCAGCGCCTATACTTTGCCATGTGTTATGGGTGGAGTGGCCCTTTAAAACCGATGTATAACCAAATACTGCTTGAAAACAGGGAGTGGGTGGTCTTGGCAGGACAGACTGTTGAATAAGCTGAAGGTTCCAGCACCACATCCCGAGCTTTACTTTCCCTGCTGTGACACAAGCAGCAGTCACCGTTTTCCTCTGTATACGATGACAACGTTTTTGCAAAAGATTCCATATACTGACTGACCAGTATATAACCAAACAGAAGAGTTGAGAAATGGCGACGCCTGATTGTCCAAGAACCTTGTGACACATGCGGTGTCACTATGAAAACAGCCAACAGAAAGTTCCACATGTCTGCAATTACTAGGAGGAAATGAGTTGCTAATATATTCCACTACTAGTAAGAAGCCTGGAAAATCTCACTTCGGTAAAACAGCTAGAATAGGACATTTCAATAACAGACTACCCTAAGTCATATTAGACTGAAAAGCAAGTATCTATTGCTAAACTTCTGTAAAATAACTAAAACCGCTTTTCTGCCAGAGAGACTTTTGACAAATTACTGTGTAGATGATTGCAAATTCTTCCTGGCAGCAAAGCGGTTAATGAGCCGAGCCAAGGTTTCGAGTTGGCCCGTTGGTGCCTTCTCCCTCCCACATTAACCCTTTCAGTCCTGAAGCAGCTGAGGTGTTTGCCCAGCCTGTAACGAGTATATCAAATGTGGGGATTTGGAGGTACGGGCAACAAAGTGCAGAGAATCCCCGGCTTGCCGCTCCCTCAGCTTCCTGCATTCTTGATGTCAGGCCTGGAAGGGGATACTAGTTCTCTAGGAAGGCCACGTAGTCAGTGAGTCTCGCCAGCTGCTGTTCGTTGGGGATCAGAGACAGGGGAGCAGAATCTGTGTGGAAAACAGAACAAAACCGTCACTCCGACCTCCCATCCCATCCCAAAATGTACACAGCGTTACCATGCTACACCCCACCACCCCCCTCCACTAAGACCTGTAGCGCTTTAGGAAATTATGAACAGAACATTTAATGCTTTTCTCCCTCCAGCTCAGACAGTGTGTGTGTGAGAGAGAAAACTTGTGGGTTATTTTTAGAAGTGGTTTAAATGAAGGAAAAAGGCGGATGTGACCTCATTCCTCATGATTCTGAGAAGCTGCCTTTCTTTAGAATAAAGAGCAACATTTGCCAAGTTTTTTATTAGCTGCACAAAGCAGACAGTCAAAAGAAAAGCATGCAAAACTAATGATGCCAATTAAGAAAATCCATAACTAAAGTCATCTGTAAAGATGCAGAAAGATAGCAAATCTTGGGAAAGTGAAAGATAAAAAGGATAGAATATTGAGCCCGCAAATGACACACGTTGCGCCTAAATCTCCACCTACCTGGTTTCTTCGGCATTACCATACGTGTGGCAGAATCAGCCTGCCAACCTTGTTCTAGAACTCCTGAGAAAAAAATAGGATAGGCGTTATTGCATGTCACAAATGTTTGACTATGTAAAATATAAAGCCGATTCCTGTGGGTGACCCTATCAATCCCCTCCGAACTGGTGCCCCTTCATTGAAAAACAAGGAGCTAGGCAGAAAATTGTCAGACGAACTGCGGCTGTATTAAATCAGATGCAGTTGCTGTTTGGTATTTTAATAGCCGATGGGGCGGGCTGTCAAAACGCAGCCGCAGATTCATCTATCTGCATAGTATAGCTGTAATAGACTGGGCAGAAAAAATATATATAAATATATATGGCCGGCTTTAGTCAGACTCTGAAATCATCTATTCAGAGACATAGTGAAAAGCCAAGGGAAGGTGCTGTCATGAATACCTTCAATTATACAAGTATCCATGGCAACAGCCTTAAAACACTGGAATCCCGATTGTGGTGTGGTAATGCAGGATAACGCATCTTACACATCGCAGTGCCATTTATTTTGAATGGCACCCCCAATGCAGTTGCACTGTAGCACAACAGTTTAGTGAACTGTAGGAGAAGAAGTGCAGGTATAACTTGAAGCTTATAGAAAGCCTGCTAAAGTCTGCTTAATCTAGTTTAAACTTACAGTCAGTCCATTAAAGCAGATGTGCCATTAAAAAAAAAAATATTAAAAGCCAGCAGCTACAAATACTGCAGCTGCTGAATTTTAATATTAGGACACTTACCTGTCCTGGAGTCCAGCGCCGTCCGCAGCAGAGGACGAGCGATCGCTCATCTCTCTGCTGCCCCCCCCGCCATCCTCAGTGAGGGAACCAGGAAGTGAAGCGCTCAGGCTTCACTACCCGGTTCCCTACGGCTCATGCGCGAGTCGCGCTGCGCCCGCCGATTGGCTCACACGCTGTGTGCTGGGAGCCAAGTGTTCCCAGCACACAACGGGGGACAGACGGGAAGTCGGGAAAAACCCGTCTTTTGCCCGAGACGTGTGGCCGGAAGTGGGTGCAAATACCTGTCTTTAGACCGGTATCTGCTCCCCCCTCCCCCTGAAAGGTGTCAAATGTGACACCAGGGGGTGGGGGGGCAGGTTCCGATCAGCGCGAGTTCCACTTTAGGGTGGAGCTCCGCTTTAAGATCCGTTTTACCATTTACAAACTAGAGCTAAAATGTACATTAAGAGTGTTTTTTCACTCACAGCGCACAGGCGTAGGCAGGGTTTTTTTTAGTGGTGCTTTACCATAGTTTTTGCAGTGCTTTTCGGCCGCTAGCGGGGTTTTTAATCCCCAATATTGGCCGAAAAAGGGTTAAAATCATACGCAGAGCGCCGCTGCCAATCAATTTCATGGGCAGGGGCGCTTTAGGATCGGTCCTAATGCGCTGCAAAGAAGTTGCTGGGAGGACTTTTTCTGATGCCCTGCCTGCCAGTGCACATCTCCTATGTGAAAGCCCTCAGTCTTTCACACTGAAGTGAATGGCGCAGCTTGTTCAGGGCGCTTTGCAGGCACTATATTGGCGCTATAGTGCCTCAGTGTGAAAGGGGTCTTAGGCTCCATTCACACTTGTATGACTCCATGCAACTTTGGAGTGCAACTTTGAATGAGTGAAACTTAAATGTGACTTAATGTGTCCCTCTGCAAAGTCAGACCTGCTGTTGCATGTAAAATATTCAAGTACAACTTTCATGCAACTTTATAGTGCGAACATTGAAGTCCATGGCCCTCAAGTTCCAAAAAAGTCAGACCAAAATAGTGCATGAACTACTTTGAAGTTGCTGCGACTTTAAGTCACACATATATGAATGGTTATAATCAGAAAAGATGGGGTACGACTTGTCATGTGACTTTGATGTCCATGGCATGACAAGTCGCATAGGTGTGAATGTGGTGTAAAGGCTTTGAGAAAGCCGCTTGTGTGAACAAGATTTTGAGAAGCTTTAAAGACTCTAAAGAAGTATAATAATATATATATATATATTAAAAAAAGACACACACACGTGAAACATTTACTTGCGAACTTCGTGCACAGGGCCCATCGAAGGGAATGTTTACACAAATCAAATGCCAGATCTCCAAAATCAGTATTACAATTCAGTTTCTGTGATCCCTGGTTGCTTTTCCTTTGACATTCTTTTGCACGCAAGGAGCACCACTAGCCTTTCATTTTAGGCTTTGTGAAGCACAGATCTCCCTACTGTTGCGTAAAAAAACATAAATAGGAGAATATCTCCTGTTTCCAGCATCATGCAAATGCAAAAACAAAGAAAATCTCATGGGAAAAACGTATGCAGAAACAAGCTTTTAACTTAAACATAACCCGATAAATGTTTATGGGAAATGTTAGCCCTGTCTCTCCATGTAATAAGCAAAGGATCAAGCTAAAAAGAGCATTTGGCATTTAGATTAATGTAATCAGCACAATGTATTTTTTGTACCAAAACATAACTATTAAACAATATGTAAACCCAACATTTTTACATGTATATCTGCTGTCTTCACATTTATATACCGTTTAGAAAATTCAGATCGTGTTAGGAAATTTTCTCTTCCCGTTTAACACAGAGTGTGATGTCTGGGCATACAGCCAAGATAGGTAAAATTGCCGATTGAAAGAAAGGCACACACCCCCTCATCATAAGCAAAGACTCTTGGAGGTGTTTTGTAAGAGGACCAGCTGCCTGCTAATCTATCCCGGACAGAAATTTCAGGCTGCTTTTATCTGATGTGTCCGAGAATTTGTAAGGAGTTATCAGGCTGATAACAGAGGAATGGGTTGGGACTTAGCTATTTGAAGACAGATAACAAAATACTGCAGATATATGTGCCCAGCTCAAATTTAATGAATTGGGCTTTAATGTAAAAGACCGTATGTAATATATGTTTAAAATCCCTTTTTTGTACATACATTTCATAATTTTACAATAATATACACATACACACACACACACACACACACTTGTTATTGACAACCCACCTTTTACAGCTTCCTCAACAGGAAGTCCAACAAATGCTGCCAAATCATCTGCACAAATTGACGTGTATGCTTGTGATACGAGTACAAAGGCTCGCCTTCGTGTTGCATCTGAAGAAGAAAACGAAAAAATGTGTACTGTGGCTAGTTCATTCATTTCTATGCAACAATGCAGCTCTGCTTACAAGACATATTAGAAAACAAACACACCAAGATAAAATATAGAATGTGCGTGATCTCAATGCCTCCATTGCTGCACATGTGAAAGTTAGAGCAAACCTTGGACCAGTGGAGTTATAAATGAGCAGCAGGATCAGACAGCTGACAGCCAATTACTGCTACTTAAACTTACTTCTTGCAGGGCACCCAGAGAACTCCTACAGTTCATCCACTTCCTGGCAATGAAGAGCATTATGTGTTATTTCTCCTACTGCAAAAGTCCAATATGCCCGAGTGACCAGGCTGTGCACGGGCACTGGGAAAGGGTGCATTTCCTTATGAAAATAGCAGCCATCAGAAAGTCACTATTTAATTATTTCAGGGGTGCGCCAGGGACAAATGTGAAAGCAAGTGGTATGCGTCGATGGCTTATGTCATTAGTGGTCTGATCTGGCTCATCTTCCCTGAGGATTGAAAAATTGCTCAGGAATTCAAAACCGAAACAGATAAAGATCTGAATATTGGTTACTAAATGTGACATTAAAGTCTCTTTTTTACACAAACAGGTTATACTTGCCTGCTTTCTGCGATCCTCCTCTTTTGGGGTCCCCTGTCGGCGCTTGTTGCTACTCCTGCCTTCAAGTACCCCCTAGCAAACTTGGGGGGAGAGGATACTCATGCATGCAGTCTGGCTTGGCCCAGCCCCTGTCACTGGATTTGATGGCTCCCACTGAGGGGAGAAAGAGCAGCGCTGAACTGAGATCAGTCTAGGTAAGTATTTGGGGGTTAAAGGGGGAGCTGCACTGAAAGTTTTTTACCTTAATGCAGAGAATGCATTCAAGAGGTATTAAGTCCAAAATTATATTTTACAGCTTACCAATCACAAGATGCGGTGTCTGCATTTGTTTTATTTATTTTATCCTGTATTAGCTTCTTTGGATGAAGAAGATACACTAACAAACTGAAGTCAGACTCCAGCTCACAGTTTATAATCAGTTACAGTAAAAAGTTTTATTATCCTCTTGGAACAAAGGTTTACATGAAGAAAAAAAAAAAAAAAATGTCATTGTAAGCATGCCTGTTACCCAGTGGTAAATGGTTTGTCACATCCCTGTAAACTAATATATCTGGAAGGGATCTTTTGAAGACTTGCTGGTCAAGTCACCGGATGAAAATAGAAAAAAAAAAATGCAGCCATAACTTCTATGGATTGTTAAGCTACAGTATAATGTTTGTTTTTGGATCTAATGCTTTAAAAAAAGGTAAAATAAAAAAAAAAACTTTAGCCTTTACAACACCAGGCAGTGTTAAACGGTTTCCAGCGATAGCCTTTGCCACAGAGTTAGCAGGAAAAATAAGAAGATTGCTTAAAGTAGTGAACTGCCACAATAAACTCCGGCAGAATATAAAGCCACCATGATAACTTATTTATAACTAGATTTTTTTTTTTATTTTAAACAAATTGATTCTATATACAAAAAGATTTCAAACATCTACAGACACTAATCTGCAGTTTGTATTTTATAGTACTTTAAACAAGATCAGATTAGGTTTTCTGTTCAAGTAATATGTAAACCAGGCACTCCCTCTAGTGGCCAAAATTGAGTATACATTTTTAAACTAAAATTAGTGAAGGCAACTACAGTGCCTTGCGAAAGTATTTGGCCCCCTTGAACATTTTGCGACCTTTTGCCACATTTCAGGCTTCAAACAAAGATATAAAACTGTATTTTTTTTTTTAAGAAACAACAAGTGGGACACAATCATGAAGTGGAACGAAATGTATTGAATATTTCAAACTTTTTTTTAACAAATAAAAAACTGAAAAATTGGGCGTGCAAAATTATTTAGCCCCTTTACTTTCAGTGCAGCAAACTCTCTCCAGAAGTTCAGTGAGGATCTCTGAATGATCCAATGTTGACCTAAATGACTAATGATGATAAATAGAATCCACCTGTGTGTAATCAAGTCTCTGTATAAATGCACCTGCACTGTGATAGTCTCAGAGGTCTGTTTAAAGTGCAGAGAGCATCATGAAGAACAAGGAACACACCAGGCAGGTCCGAGATACTGTTGTGGAGAAGTTTAAAGCCGGATTTGGATACAAAAAGATTTTCCAAGCTTTAAACATCCCAAGGAGCACTGTGCGAGCGATATTGAAATGGAAGGAGTATCAGACCACTGCAAATCTACGAAGACCTGGCCGTACCTCTAAACTTTCAGCTCATACAAGGAGAAGACTGATCAGAGATGCAGCCAAGAGGCCCATGATCACTCTGGATGAACTTCAGAGATCTACAGCTGAGGTGGGAGACTCTGTCCATAGGACAACAATCAGTCCCTGTATACTGCACAAATCTGGCCTTTATGGAAGAGTGGCAAGAAGAAAGCAATTTCTTAAAGATATCCATAAAAAGTGTTGTTTAAAGTTTGCCACAAGCCACCTGGGAGACACACCAAACATGTGGAAGAAGGTGCTCTGGTCAGATGAAAACAAAATCAAACTTTTTGGCAACAATGCAAAACGTTATGTTTGGCGTAAAAGCAACACAGCTCATCACCCTGAACACACCATCCCCACTGTCAAACATGGTGGTGGCAGCATCATGGTTTGGGCCTGCTTTTCTTCAGCAGGGACAGGGAAGATGGATGGAGCCAAATACAGGACCATTCTGGAAGAAAACCTGATGGAGTCTGCAAAAGACCCGAGACTGGGATGGAGATTTGTCTTCCAACAAGACAATGATCCAAAACATAAAGCAAAATCTACAATGGAATGGTTCACAAATAAACATATCCAGGTGTTAGAATGGCCAAGTCAAAGTCCAGACCTGAATCCAATCGAGAATCTGTGGAAAGAACTGAAAACTGCTGTTCACAAACGCTCTCCATCCAACCTCACTGAGCTCGAGCTGTTTTGCAAGGAGGAATGGGCAAAAATTTCAGTCTCTCGATGTGCAAAACTGATAGAGACATACCCCAATCGACTTACAGCTGTAATCGCAGCAAAAGGTGGCGCTACAAAGTATTAACTTAAGGGGGCTGAATAATTTTGCACGTCCAATTTTTCAGTTTTTTATTTGTTAAAAAAGTTTGAAATATCCAATAAATTTCGTTCCACTTCATGATTGTGTCCCACTTGTTGTTGATTCTTTAAAAAAAAATTACAGTTTTATATCTTTATGTTTGAAGCCTGAAATGTGGCAAAAAGTCGCAAAGTTCAAGGGGGCCGAATACTTTCGCAAGGCACTGTACATACTGCTCAAGCATGGAGTTTAAGCTTTTGTTTACAACTGCATCACTATTGCTCAAAGCACATATAAAAACAACTGCATTCCGTTACAGTCACCAAAACAATAATTAAATTATAAGTTTCTGAATAATTCTTTTACTTTCTATAATTATTTCAACTCAGAAGTCAAAGTGAGAAGAAGCTAAAAGGATCCAGAAAGTCCCTTTGAGACCATTAGAGCCTTCTTAGAACAGAAGGTATTCACACATCTCATTCCATAACTTATCAAAAATAAAGGAATTATTCCTTATTTCAAGATAGTGAGCAGAGCAATGTTAATTATTTCTTGGCTAAGTGTACATCCAGAGCTGCTGGTGTAAAGCACAGATTTAGCCTAATATTATAGAGCCATTTATTGCAAACCGCACCCAGCTGTTTCAGGCTTGTTGGCCATCAACAGTACAGTGTAGGGAAATTACGGCTTCTATGGGGTAGAGCTTGAGGAACAACAAGACGTATAAATGAGAAAGTTATCTTGGGAAGGCACTAAAGAATCAAAAAAATTGGATTTTTAATTACAGCTTACCTGTAAAATCCTTTTCTTTGAGTAGATCACGGGACACAGAGGGCCAGATTCTGGTAGATTGTGCGTTGGTGTAGCATAAGCCATTTACACTACGCCACCGCAACTTACTGGAGCAAGTGCCGTATTCCTCAAGCACTTGCTCCGTAATTTGCCGCGGCGTAGTGTAAATGGCCCGGCGTATCCCCGCGTAATTCAAAGGGGGCGGCTTGTATTTAAATTAAGCGCGCCACCGCGTCGATTGAACTGCGCATGCGCCGGGCTGAAAAATAGCCCAGTGCGCATGCTCCAGCTCACAACGGAAAACGTCAATGACGCCGACGTGTGCGTCATTGACGTAAAGTCGTATTCAAGAACGACTTAGGAAAACGACGTACCCGACGGGAAAAGACGACGCGGACCCAACGCCATACTTAACATGGCATACGGCGGAACTGGCGTAAGGTTACCCCTCATATAGCAGGGGTAACCCTACGCCTACGGAAACGACGTAAGCGACGACTACGCGGCGCAAATTCGTTCGGGAATCGGCGTATTAGGCTCATTTGCTTGGTCAAATGAGACCTGAACGTAAACGCCACCTAGCGGCCAGCGGCGAATTACATTTAAGATCCGACAGTGTAAGTCACTTACACCTGTCGGATCTTGGCCGTATTTATGCGAAAATGATTCTAGGAATCACGCGCATAGATACCGGGTCAAAAGACAGAGATACGACGGTGTTTCCTGAGATACACCGTCGTAACTCTTCTGAGAATCTGGCCCAGAGTCTTTATTCATTACTATGTGGGTTATATTCCACCATCAGGTGCTGGACACTGGTGTAATTAATTAGAACAGGAAGTTCCCTCCCTATATAACCCCTCCCATACTGGGAGCACATCAGATTGTTCGCAAAGCAATAAGTGTCCCAATATCCCCAAACAAGAGGGGTAGGAACTCTGTGTCCCGTTATGTACTCAAAGAAAAGGATTTTACAGGTAAGCTGTAATTAAAAATCCTATTTTCTTTATCGTACATCACGGGACACAGAGAGTCTTTATTCATTACTATGTGGGACGTCCTAAAGCAATGCCTACTGAGGGGAGGGAGACACCAACAACGCAGACTGCCATCAGACACCAACAACGCAGACTGCCATCAGACACAAGGACCTCTAATGCTGCCTGCAGCATATTGTGCCAACAAAAGGCTGCATCCTCCTGCCGCCTTATGTTCACCTGATAGGATTTAGTGAACGTAAGCACAAACGACCACGTTGCGGCCTGGCAAGTCTGAGTCATGAAGGCTTGGTAATGCACCCCGCATGAAGTGCTTACTATCCTGGTAGGGTGCACCACAACAGAAACAGAGGGAAGCCCTCTCTTTAACCATAAGCCTGAATAATAACCTGATGAATCAACATTTGACAGTAGTTGATTTAGACGCTGCCTGCCCCTTGCTGGGGCCTCCTGGTAGAGCAACATCAGTCTTCCGTATCCGAGCACCTGCTTCAGATAGGTCTTGACCTCTCTTACTCTAACGAGAGAGTGTGTAGCCATTTTAATAGCTGATCTGAACACTGCCTGCCCACATCTAGGGTCTTCTGGCAGCAAAACAAAACATTAGGTTTCTATATCTGAAAACCTTCAGATAGATCTTTAACTGCTCTCATCTCTATTGAGAGAAAAGCAATAACCTTCCTTCCGTGGACCAAGGTCTTGAAAAAAAGGAAGGCAAGAATATCTTGGATTCAAAGCACACTAGATCCTTCTAGTAAATAAGGTTGGGTGAGGATTTAACATCACCCTTCTTGTGAAAATAATTAAGTATGGCTCTATACAAAGAAAATTGCCAATACTTTCTTGCAGATGCAACCAAGAACACCAATTCCCTCTTTAGAAGAATGAAGGAAATATGGTGCATCAGCCCAAGGTGCTGACCCTGTAAGCGGACACAACTAGATCCAATCTTCCGAGCCTAAGGGCGACCAAACTGGCGCACTTATACACGTCACCCCTTGTATAACGGCTCGGATCAAGAGAGACATAAGCGACCCTTGAAAACATTGACAAGATCGGATCCTTGATGGAACTTAAGGCCAGCTCCATCTCCCTTCCAATGTAAAAAGGCAAGAATCTTTCCTACGACAAGTATGCCACCAGGAACATGGGCCTTCCAGATCCTAGGATATCTGGTCCTGGAGGCCAGTTCTCCTGCATGAATCAAGGTAATTGCTGCGGATTCTGAAAACCCTGATCCTCAAGAATGCAGGCTATAACAGCCAGACCATTAATACCCCTGTATGCTAGACAGGATGTAACCCTGCGAAACAGGCCTGGACCAGCCGTAGGGGGACCTGGTTCACCCATGATCACCTCTGCTGTCCCTGCACAGTCAGGTCGTATGGGCTATGCTGTAGGAATTAGGTCAGCTTCTGTTCTCTTCTGATGTAGCATGGAAGCCACGAAAGTTGAGGCCCTGGAGGGAGAAAACACATAAACCAGCGACGACTGGTCCCCCAGGATCATGAACACATTCGTTCCGCATGCGGGTGGATCCTTTGTCCTTGACAAAGTTGTTCAATTTCTTGCTGAACCTGGACGTCAACACCCCGTATGTACAGGGTACCGTTTCTGTGACATTTGGTCAGAAAAAAAAAGTCGGGGTGTAGAGCATTCCCATCATGCCTAGTCATGTCTGTGAATGTCAATGTGTTACAATGCCTCATGGGATGTGTAGTTCTACAACAGCTGGAGGGCCGTAGTTTGAGGATCCCTGGTGTAGAGGATAATCTCCCTGACAGAATTGTAGACGGCTCTAGCGAACCGCCTGCCAATCTAGTATACCATGAAATGACGATTGTCAATAGGCAAGGCACAAGCTCCGCCTTGGTAAACAAAGCAAACCACTAGAGAGGCACTGTCAGATTGTATTCAGACATAGCAACCCTGTAACCTAAATATTCAGGCCCTTAAGCCAGATGCTCCATCCGTAGCTCTAGAAGGCTGACAGATAAGGCTCCCTTGGAGCTTGATCACCTTCCCTGAGCCGTGGTCCCTTCCAGGCCTGGATTCTATCCCTAGAGGCCAGCCCTCGCAACCTGCTCCCAGGTAACGGGTATGAAGGATCTTCCCTTCTGCCAATCACTCAGTTAAGAATCATCAACTGAAATTCCAGCATATCCCTGGGACCAGACTCCTAGGATAATGCTAGGTTAGGATCCACTTGTTCCAGGCCGACTGAATAATGTTTATATCAGCCCTGAATAAAACTGACCCTAGGGAACTGTCTCTGAATGAAGCCAGCATATTCCCTCTAGACTGGGATCCTAACCCAGGAGTTCAGATATTTAATCATGCTGGACTCCCCTAGGCCCAGCCATGCTACTGACTGATCCGTCAGCAGGAGTTTGCTTCGATATGCCATTACTGCTATACCCTGGGCCTTTAGACTTGCTAGAGGTGGGCCCTAGCAGCCTTGTAAATAAACACACCTGCAAATAGCTCCCCATATGTGCATGGGGCATGCTTTAAAAGCCATATGCCTCTATGGAAGCGTGTTATGGAAGCATGAAATCATAAAAATATGTTTTCCGCAAAAGCATAAAAAAGGGGGTGTGCTGTATACACGCATACATATAGCATGTGAGCTATGAACAAGCATCTTGCAAAAAAGTATGCGCTATGAGCGTGTTATGCAGCATTGTGCAACACGTACCCCTGCAGACACGTATTCCTCTATGCAAGGCCAAGGAATCCTGTATAATTAGGGAAACCTAATTATCATGCCTTTTAACGCAAAATTTAGGCAAACATGCATCCTTATGCGATTCCGCAATTTACATGCGATCCAACAACTATGCATCTTAAGCACTCCTGTGCGGACAAGTACCCTTGTGTGACCAAGGATTCTTGTATGATCGAGCACCCCTGTACGATCCAGCATTTTTATGCAATTATGCATTTTAATGCGATTTTTAGCATTTCTGCGGCTCTCTGTGTGACCAACATGCCTGAGTAATCCAGGACTCGGGTGATCAGATAACCATGTGTGATCCCGCATCTTTATGCACTCCAGGATCTTTATGCGATTTCAGGCATTCCTGCGGAAACAAGCCTGTCGGTGTGACCAAATCTCCTTGGGTAATCAAGGACTCTGGTTATCAGGTAACCATGTGTGGTCCCGCATCTTTTATGCACTCCAGCATTTTTATGCGATCTTAGGCATTCCTGTGGAAACAAGCCTCTCTGTATGACCAAATATCTTTGGGTAATCCAGGACTCGGGTCATCAAGTAACCATGTGTGATCCCGCATCCTTATGCACTTAAGCATTTTTATGCGATTTTAGGCATTCCTGTGGAAACAAGCCTCTCCGTGTGACCAAATATCCTTGGATAATCGAGGACTCATGTTATCAGGTAACCATGTGAGATCCCGCATCTTTATGCCTTGGAGCATTTTTATGCGATTTTAGGCATTCCTGTGGAAACAAGCCTCTCCGTATGACCAAATATCCTTGGATAATCGAGGACTCGTGTTATCAGGTAACCATGTTAGATCCCGCATCTTTATGCACTTTAAGCATTTTATGCGATCTTAGGCACTTTGCTGTGATTAAACGCCCTTATGTGACCATGTAAAATCATACCAACAAAAAAAAACATGTATATTTATGTGATCAACAATAAAACATGCTTTGTTACCTGTTTTTACCCCACATGCATTTTGAACATTCCAAACTCATGTATTTCATGGAAACATGCGGACTGGTAAAGAGGCAGTTATGCTCTGCAGCTATGCGACTCCGCAAACCTGCAACGTTAGCCATGTACACAGCAGCAACTGTGCACCCCCCAGTTGTGCATTTGGTTAGCCTGAAGCCAACACCAGGATGAGGACTTTATAGAGACAGAGGCTCTGGCCGTCTAGGCTGAGGGAAGTTATATGCAGCTTGAATCTCTGAAAAAGACTGCAGCTGCAACCAGAGCTTGTGGGGCTTCTGATAGTTTTCTCCTCATTAGGCAGACACCTGTTATCTGTTCTCTGACAGTGAACCTTCATCCTCAGGTCTTTCAATCCCCTGGTTTGAGGATTTAGAGCAGGGAAAGGGACACTGTTTTCTGCTTGTGAGGATGCTTGAATATAGCAGTTAACCTCTTATAGACCCATGAAGCACAAAACATATGTAGAATGACTGCACTGTTGGGGGAGGCTGCCTGACAGGGCTGATAGCTCATTATGTGAGCCATCTTAAGTCTCTACAGGGGAGGATAGTATCATGCAAGCATGATAAAGGGCCACCAGATTCAGGTGGTGATACCCCTTCCTACCCCTGACCCTCTTTTACGGGGAGACAAAAAAAGTCCCAAGCCAAAGCAGAGGAACTTAACCCTGGTGCATCAACAGCTGATCTTAGTCTAGCAAATAATGCCTGCTAATCTGCACAGCCAGATGCTGAGTAGGTGTCTTAGATGAATCTGTATCCAACTTCCACAAGGTGTTTACGTGCCCAAGCTACTGTGTCCCCCCGGGTTAACAGAGCTCTGACGCGCGTGCGCCAGCCACATCGTCCCCCCGCCTACAAAGTGCGCCCGCGCGCGTGGGGGGGAATGGCGGGGGAGAGGGAGATCCCCCAAGGAGCGCCGTGGACCCGGACTATGAGGGACCCCCCCCCCCATCGTGGCAGAGCCCGAAGCGGAGGAAACAAGCTGCACATAGATCAGCTAACCTTAAGCTTCCGTTCCTGGAAAGCATGGTAAGTGAAACACCAGGTATGTGCTTTTACTGCTTTTAGTGGTGGAAAACAGATAAGACATACTCATGACAATCCTTTGTATAGGACTTAGGGGTACCAGCCTCCTGAAGGGGGGTCTATGGGTACTACAGCCATCCTGTCTCAACAGACATAGTGGTTTCTTTGCCCAGGCAACAAGCATTATAGGCAAGACCCAATAGCCCCTTCAGCAGAGGACTAGGACCCACTAGGGGAGGTATATGGGTGCCAGAGCCATCCTGTCTCAGAAGACATAGTGGTTAAGTTGCCCATGCATAGAAGCATAAAAACAGGCGAGACCCATAATCCCCAATGGAGAACCTACTGTCGGACCAAGTCCCGTAGGTACCTCCACTTACCTTTCCACGCTGCAGGGTATTGCAAAGCAAGAGGCCCAGCCTTCACCCCTCACCGTGGGCTTCGTCTCAGACCTTCAGGGACTGGGTCCATAGCAGGTCACCTCTCCCCTGGACCTATACAACACCCTGACAACAGAAAAAAACATTTGGTCTTTGGCATCGACCAATGCTCTGGAACCCAGGGTCCAGCTCTCAGAGAAGCATTATAGGCAAAACCTCGTTCTTCGTACCGAGGCCCGGGTACCGTCCACTTTGGCTATGAAGCACCTTGGACGGATCCGGATTCTATGGAGGCTTTTTAAATCCAGCATGGATCCCTCCAGTGGAGCTCCTTAGAGCACATGTTCATTCGTGACCAACACCTTAGACACTGGAGAAAAAAACTGATGTGCTCCCAGTATGGGAGGGGTTATATAGGGAGGGAACTTCCTGTTCTAATTAATTACACCAGTGTCCAGCACCTGATGGTGGAATATAACCCACATAGTAATGAATAAAGACTCTGTGTCCCGTGAGTTTACAATCAAACAACAATAAATGGATGTATTATTTTAGGCTTCCTCTGTGCTCTATCAGAGGAATGGGATGCACACAGTTGGCCATGGGGCATTAGACTGGATTCTCCACACTTGCATTGCATTTAGCACACGTTGAACACACTTGAGCTGACAAGTGTTTTTTTTCTACATCAGACGTCAAAGCGCTCGTTTGTTTTACTTGACACACTGCAGCATGCTGGGATATCTTGTAGCGTGCAAGTGCGTGCTGCGCTGCATTTAGATATAGCTGGTTCAATTTTCACCCAGTGCACATCAATGCAGTGCGTTGATGTTAACTAGGCCAATTGACGAGGTGTGAATGATGTGCATTGTTCCACCCACTTGTCCGAGATGAGAAATAATTCCTTTATTTTTAGGTGATTCAATTATATA
Source organism: Rana temporaria (assembly GCF_905171775.1). Classification (NCBI taxonomy): domain Eukaryota; kingdom Metazoa; phylum Chordata; class Amphibia; order Anura; family Ranidae; genus Rana; species Rana temporaria. The sequence continues at coordinate 147,233,964 of NC_053494.1, forward strand.
AAATAAATTAAACTCATGCTTAGATCACATACTACTAGCTCATTATGAAATACTTACCTCGGAACGAAGCCCCCATATCGGAGCCTGGTCCACGCCGAGGGGGGGTGACAACTTGCCCTCGGGGGGGCCTTCCGGGAGGTTTCTTCCCGACAAGGTCCGGCAGCGTTAAACCGTATAGGCTTAGGAGATATTAATTTTACCTACAGGTAAGCCTTATTATAAGTGTCAAATTTGGTTATACAACTGCTTTAACCACTAGCCGACCGCCCACCGCCGTTATACGTCGACAAGTTGGCTCGGCTGGGCGAGAGCACGTAGTATGACGTCCTCTCTCCCAGCCGCCACTAGGGGTGCGCGCGCGCCCCCCGCTCGCCCCCGACTCCCGTGCGTGTGCCTGGCGGGCGCGATCGCCGCCGGGCACACGCGATCGCTCGTTACAGAGCGGGGACCGGGAGCTGTGTGTGTAAACACACAGCTCCCGATCCTGTCAGCAGGGGAAATGCTGATCTTCGGTTCATACAATGTATGAACCGAGGATCAGTGTTTCCCCAAGTGAGGCCACCCCCCCCCCCCACAGTAAGAACACACCCAGGCATACTTAACCCCTTCCCCGCCCCCTAGTGTTAACCCCTTCACTGCCAGTGGCATTTTTATAGTAATCCAATGCATTTTATAGCATTGATCGCTATAAAAATGCCAATGTCCCAAAAATGTGTCAAAAGTGTCCGAAGTGTCCGCCATAATGTCGCAATACCGAAAAAAAAAATTGCTGATCGCCGCCATTACTAGTAAAAAAAATATAATAAAAATTACATAAAAATACCCCCTATTTTGTAAACGCTATAACTTTTGCGCAAACCAATCAATAAACGCTTATTGCGATTTTTTTTAACGAAAAATATGTAGAAGAAAACGTATCGGCCTAAACTGAGGAAAAAAAAAAGTTTTTTTATATATTTTTGGGGGATATTTATTATAGCAAAATGTAAAAAATATTCATTTTTTCAAAAGTGTCTCTCTATTTTTGTTTATAGCGCAAAAACTAAAAACCGCAGAGGTGATCAAATACCACCAAAAGAAAGCTCTATTTGTGGGAAAAAAGGACGCCAATTTTGTTTGGGAGCCACGTCGCACGACCGCGCAATTGTCTGTTAAAGCGACGCAGTCCCGAATCGCAAAAAGTACTCTGGTCTTTGGGCAGCAATATGGTCCGGGGGTTAAGTGGTTAAAGTGAAAAGCGCACCTGTCTGTTATTAGTATGTGGTCGAAATTAGACACGTGAATACCTTCTGTCCTAAGAGGGCTCTACGGTGTTGCACATTAATTTAATGGAGCCTTTTTGGTTCCTTTAGTCCTTTCTAACTATAACCTTCAGTATATACTTACTGGTCCCTAAACCCTTCTCTATAGAAGCCACGTTTCCCATACACTGAAATGATGATGGTCAAAAAGCATGAAACGGCTGTGTGCAGCATCTTGGAATAAATCTAAAATATTAGGCTGTATCTGTGCTATACACCAGTAGTTATGGATTTATAGTAGGCCATGGAGTGTAAAGGATTCATTTGCATGGCTCCACCCCGCTGTTCTGAAATGATGATCTATTCCCTTATTTTTGGCATATGTGATGGAATGACATGCTAGTACATTCTGTTCTAAGAAAGTTCTACTATGCAATGCTTCCTGTACTGCTCACCACAGCTGTATTCACTTTAGAAGGAAGGTCATTAATCCAAGCCAAATGGGGCTCTCATGTTTTACACAGTGTTGTCATAATAACGCTGTTCTAGGAGATGAAAGCAGACAGATGACCTCATAAGTGTTCCTGCTCCCTCATTATTGGACCAGCAGGCCATGGGGGGTAAGGGGTGGGGTTTTAAACAAATGTGTATTGCTTCACTACAGTAAATGGAGGTCTTAGACCTGGCTGTGTTGTTTGGCAGGGCTGCCTGAAAAAGAATGTTTAATTCTTTGGCTGGTGAAATAATGTCAAAATATTTATTTTGGTTGTGTATTAAGCCATTTGGCTGAAGCTCATGATTTGGCTCCAATATATTTCAGATACATTGGTATTCACCAAACCAACAGAAGGTAAGTGAACTTAGACTAACTTCAAAATACAGAAATAAGACCAAAGAAATTGGAAACTGAAAAAAAACCTTACCTCTTACTGCCTCCATGACAGGCTGTATGTTTTCAGACCACTGATGGGCAGCTATGGCAGTATATATTCCTGGAAAATCTCTTTGCCAGATCTTCTGACCTACATCCCAAATCCAACCAATCTCTGCATTGGCCTAAAGAGAAAAGGAATGATAAATTAGGTAAACAATGCACTAACAAGCATACAGTATACCCAGTGACACAGACTTAAAGTGTTACTAAACCCAGGACCTGTATTCACTATATCTGGTTTCCCACAGTACATAGAACATGGAAATGCAATTATATTAGTTAATATAAACTGCTAATTTTTAGTCATCAGCAGTTAGAGCAGTGTCTGGTAAAAGCTTGTAGGAGGTGTTTTCATTCTTTCCCGATTGTCCTATAAGAATGCAGGACCCCTGACCCTCTGTCTGGACAATGCCGATTGGCTCTGTGCTGATCACATGCACTCTCCCAGGAAAAAAAAATAACTCTCTAGCAATACATCCCAAACTGAGCATGTGCAGCCTGTCCCTGAGCTCTGTACTATCAAGAAATGATTGGGGGACAACGGGGAGGATCAGAGGAGACAGGATCAGCCTTTTTACACAATGCAGAGGATTAACCTCTTGGGTTTTACAGCGAGTATAACAAGCATGCTTTACTGCATATACAGACTGATTGTACTGCTGTGGGTTTAGTAACACTTTAAAATGTTTTTTTTTTTCACTTTAATATAAATTATGGCCGGGATTCAGAAAGAACTTACGTAGACGTATCTATTGATACGATTGCGCATTCTTGAACTTACGCCGCGTATCTATGCGCTGTATTCAGGAAACAAGATACGCCTAAATTTTGCCAAGATACGACCGGCGCAAGTCTCCTACGCCGTCGTATCTTGGGTGCATATTTACGCTGGCCGCTAGGGGCGCTTCCGTAGATTTACGCGTTGAATATGTAAATGAGCTAGATACGCTGATTCACGAACGTACTTGCGCCCGTCGCAATAAGCTATGCCGTTTACGTAAGGCGTACGTCCGGCGTAACTTTACCCCTCATAAAGCACAGGTAAGTCATGTTAAGGTATGGACGTCGGAAACGTTGGAACAGCCGTCGTATTTTACGTCGTTTACGCAAGTCGTATGTGAATGGGGCTGGGCGTAGGTTATGTTCACGTTGTATGAATGGAGCCGGCGTATCTTAGGGAGTAAATTTGACGTGATTCTGAGCATGCGCCGTTCGTTCGGCCATGCATTTACATGGGGTCACGCTTCATTATAATACTACACGCCCACTGCCTTGCTACTTTGAATTAGGCCGGCTTACGCCGGCCATTTTACGTTACGCCGGCGCAAGAAAGGGAGCAAGTGCTTTGTGAATACAGTACGAGCCTCTCCAAGTTACGTCAGCGTAGCGCATATCAGATGCACTACGCCCATCTAAAGATGCGCCGATCTCTCTGAATCCGGGCCTATGTGTTACCAATCACCTTTTATGTTACACTGAGACCTCCATATACTACAGTGGAGGACCAAGTCCAAATAGAACTGTATTTAATAAATAAATGGATATGCCACCAGTTTTTGCTTGCCGCAGCATTTTTATTGAAATCTTATTTTTGGCTGAAATGGCAATGTTGAGAAATAGTCTTGGATCCACTATTCCATTTAAAAGGGAATCCCTTAACAACCAATCATAGATGGCAAATACAGCAATATGGCTAAAGCAAGCCAAGTGAAGGGCCAGAGTCAATGTTAGGAGCCAGCCATTGCATAATTAAATATAAAGGCCTTATAGAAAATAGCAGAGCTTTGTTTATGCACAGTAACAAGCTTAGAAATACATTCTAATAAGCACCAGATGCTTTATTTCAGGTTGTACGACTCAAATAACAATTACACTAGCCCAGAGCCCCCAAGCAGAGCAACGCATGCTTTGCAGAAACACAAGGAAGAAATGTTATCAAGAAAGCCAAGAACAGAGTCCGGCTGTTATATAGCATAAGCCATCTGTCCCTCATTTATCAAAGGGCTTGCCATGGTGTGTGCGCAACTTCTGTGTTGTAAACTTGGACAGCAAAGTAAGACAGCTTTGTTAATATTTGGGCAAGATTTATGATCTTTTCACAATGTTATGCTCAAATCAGATGAACCTGTAATATGAGGCTATGATCCATACTGGTACAATGCCAATGCTGAGCAGCAGAGGGGGTCACTCAGGAACTACACAGATCTCAGAGTGGTAAATCTGAAAGAAATCATTTCACAATGACGGATCTAAACCCCCAAGGAGAGTAATCAACTAAATCTCTGCATTTTTTAGCTGCCCAAACATATTAGCGCACAACAATAACACAACGCCAAAAAAAAAAAAAAAAGCAGTGAAGGAATCATAATGTAGAGAATCCCTACAGTACTATAGCATATACAAAGCGGCGCCTGTAAAATACACTTTTATTAGATAGTATTTCCCCACAAATATCAGTAGAGTAACCTAGGATAACCATAAAGCTCTGTTCACTGGTGGTGCTGCCTGAAAAGTACAATGGTCACCAGGCTCACAGCCTGCAGATACAGAACACAATGTCATAGGACACAGCACTGTTACTGAGGGATAAAACTGATGAATTAAAGTGTTACTAAACCCAGAACAGTAAATTTAGTCTGTATATACAGTAAAGCATGCTTGTTATACTCACTGTGGAACCTAAGGGGGTTAATTTTCCACATTGTGTAAAAAAAAAGGCTGTTTGATCCTGTCTTCTCTGATCCCCCTTCTTTTACTGTTCCCAATCTATCTGCTGATAATACAGAGCCTTGGAGGCACTCTGCACATGCTAGGTTTGGTGTCTATTGCTAGACAGTTGTGGGTTATTTTTTTTTATTTTTTTGGGAGGGTGCACTTTTTTTATTACATTTTTATTTATTTTTAAAACAGTAAAGTTAGCCCAATTTTTTTTGTATTGTGAAAGATAATGTTACCCCAAGTAAATTGATACCCAACATGTCATGCTTCAAAATTGTGCCCGCTCGTTGAATGGCAACAAACTGACACTTAAAATTCTCCATAGGTGACATTTGAAAATTTCTACAGGTTACCAGTTTTGAGTTACAGAAGAGGTCTCGCTCTAACGATTGCGGCGATACCTTACATGTGTGGTTTGAAGACCGTTTACATATGCGGGTGTGACTTACGTATGCGTTCGCCTCTGTGTGCGGAGAAAGGGCGATTTAAAAAAAAAATCTTATTTATTTTGATTTTTATTTCTACATTTTTACACTGTCCCTTTAAAAAAGAAAAACAAAAAAAACACATGTCAGAACCTCTTTAATGTGAGATCTGGGGTCAAAAAGACCTCAGATCTCACATTTACACCTAAATGCAATCAAAAACGAATAAAAAAATTTGTCCCTTTAAGGCCATTGGGCAGAAGTGACATTTGACATTGCTTCCGTCATCCAACTACATTGAGTTGAGTGGGGTCATCGTTCCCTCACTTAACTCAGTGCCTCTGAGGGGAAAGGATATGTCCGTCTCTGCCTCTACCAACAGCTCCGGTAAGCGGTGGAGAGAACCGGGACATCTCTCCTGCCGCCGATAAAAGTGATCTTGCGGTGAATCTGCCGCGGAGACCACTTTTATCTTAAAGTGTACTGCCCACTGTTGAAGAAAATACCAGGGTTATGGTTATATCTACTGCCATAATAACAGTATTTAACATCAAATTACCAGCGTTTAATGATGGCGAGCAGTCCGAAAGTGGTAAAAAGACACAGATTTAATGACAATCCGAACATCCAGTGCGCCACGACAAAGATACTGTGCAGTGTTCCAAAAAGCTAATTCCAGGAATGTTTCCAGCAGTTGCAGTCATCTAGAAAAGTGCGTTGCTTCACAAGGGGACTACTTGGAAGGTGACAACAGCCGCTAGTGTAAAGGTCAAACATTTTTTTTCTTTTACAGTTTTTTCTGGGAATTTAATTGTCACACCTCGTATATTACACTGTACAAATATAACATTTTGTGCTGATGTTTATATGTGTAGAGATTAAAAAAAACCTATGCTCTGCCCACCCAGCCTAGTGAACTCAGAGCGGACATGTAAACATCACCAATGCGCTGGCAGCACCAGTAACACAGACGCAAAAAGTCTTCAGCCTTGAGTCATCCTGATTGACTGAGAGGTCATTCTGCGCCTGCACTGCATGTAATACTTATTCAAGGGACGATGTAAACATTAGTGTGTAATCATCAGCAGTGCAGAACGTACACATGGAGAAATAAGCAGGTGTAGGCCCCTCTGAGTGCAGATGCAACATGGAAACCTTTTTACAACGGACATTACTGGCAGCAAAAACATTTTTTTTCCCAATTAAATGATTCTCTGTTAAACTCCTCAGTTTACTCTAATCAGCACTAATTAACTCCATATTGTCCTCTACCATTTAATTGTAATTTTCTTGGTGATTTTTTTTTCCATTTTATTAACCACTTAGGACTGAGCTTGTTTTTCAGACTCTGTGTTTACAAGTTTAAAACGTTTTTTTGCTAGAAAATTACTTGGAACCCCGAAACAATATTTTTTTTCTCTAACACCCTAGAGCAAGGGTCTCCAAATATTTCATACAAAAGGGCCAGTCTACTGTCCTTCAGACTTTAGGAGGGCCGGATTGTGGCTAGCAGGGTTAGAAAATGTCCCGAGCCCAGCATCAGTGAGAAAAAATATGGCCTCAGGGTTGGTGGTCAGTAGGAGTAGTGCTCCATTATTAATATTAGTAGGAGGAAAAGTATCTCATCATTGGTATCAGTGGAAAACATAGTGCCATATTGCTGGTGAGGAATAGTGCCCCAAGGGCCGGATAAAGGCTAGCAATGGGCCACATCTGGCCCTCGGGCCGCAGTTTGGAGACCTCTGCCCTAGAGAATAAAATGGTGGTCGTTGCAATACTTTGTCAGCCTGTATTTGCGCAGCGGTCTTACAAGCGCACTTTTTTTGGGGAAGAAATTCACTTTTTTTTAATAAAAAAAAATAAAAAACAGTAAAGTTAGCCCAATATTTTTATATTGTGAATGATAACACCGAGTAAAATGATACCCAACATGTCACGCTTCAAAATTGCGCCCGCTTGTGGAATGGCGTCAAAACTTTTACCCTTAAAAATCACCATAGGCGACAGTTAAAAAATTCTATAGGTTGCATCTTTTGATTCACAGAGGAGGTCTAGGGCTAGAATTATTGCTCTCGATCTAACGATCGCGGTGATACCTCACTTGTGTGGTTTGAACACCGTTTTTATATGCGGCGCTACTCACGTATGCGTTCGCTTCTGCATGCGAGCTCGTTGGGACGGGGCGCTTTAAAACATTTTTTTTTTTTCTTATTTATTTTATTCATTTTTTACACAGTTTTTTATTTTTTTTAAATGGGTCACGTTTATTCCTATTACAATGAATGTAAACATCCCTTGTAATAGAAAAAAAACCTCAAAAAAAGACCTCAGGTCTCATGTCGACTAAAATGCAATAAAGAATAAAAAAAATTGTCATTTGAAAAAGACGCATGGGCGGAAGTGACGTTTTGACGTTGCTTCCGTCCTGCTATGCTATGGAGATGGTTGGGGGCCATCTTGCCCTCACTCGTATCCATGGCAAGCAGCATGAAGGACCCGATCGCCTCCGCCGCTACCGATGGCTCCGGAGAGCGGCGAGAGGGTAGCCCCTCTCCCGCCGCCGATAACAGTGATCTCACGGCGAATCCAACGCGAAGACCAACATTATCGTTTACAGGACCGACCACGGAGAAGATGGAGACCTCGGTTGTGGCAGAAGCTGCTGCCGTTACCTAGATATTCATCTTTAAAGTGCCGACGTATATGTACATGAGCCGGTCCTTAATTTAACTAACCGTTAGGCTGGGTTCACACCTATACAAATTGACATATCTGTGGGGCATTCGCCCTGCTCATTGCCCAAAAAAATGTGTGCGTTTTCTAGGCATTGTGGTGCGAATTGTCTGCACATTATCTTCGCATCAGAACGCATTTGATTCGCAGATGTGTTCGGTTCTGAACACAAATTCTCTCCCTGTGCACTACACCTCCCCCTCCCCTCCCAGGTCAGCTAATCCGGAGCTACAACGGAGAGGAACCGCTGAACAGCTGATTTTTCTCTTCGCAGAGAAAATAGAACTGAAATTCGCACCGCACATGTGTGAACCCAGCCTTAAAAAAAAAATCTGTTTTTGTTTGCTTTATTCATTAATATTTTTACACCGTTTACATATATTTACACGTATCACACTGAAAAGAAAGAGCAAAATTGAAAAAACCCACTTTATTTTATTTGTAAATAACTTTGCAATGCATTGTACTAAAATCATAGTTTTAGAGTTTTAAACAAGATAAATTACAGAATAAAATGCACACTTTTTTTATATGCAATAACACTATATTTAACCGCCTGTCCACCGCCCGCCATCAAATGACGGCGGGAGGAAGACTCTCTTGTTCTGGGTGGACATCATATGACGTTGCGCCTTCACAAGCCACTAGAGGGCGCATGCGCCCGCCGCGTCACTGGGGACCCAATGTGTGTGCCCAGTAACTGAGCAGGACCGTGGAACTGTGTATGTAAACACACAGATCCACGTTCTGTCAGGGAGAGGCGACCGATGGTGTGTGGCTTGTACATAGGGACAACCATCGGTCACCTCCCCCAGTCAGCCCCCTCCCCCCACAGTAAGAAACACTCCCTAGGGAACACATTAACCCCTTGATCGCCCCCTAGTGTTAACCCCTTCCCTGCCAGTCATATTTATACAGTAATCAATGCATTTTTATAGCAGGGATCGCTGTATAAATGCGAATGGTCCCAAAAACGTGTCAAAAGTGTCCACCGCAATATCGCAGTTACGAGAAAAAAAAATAAATAATAAATCGCCGATCGCCACCATTACTAGTAAAAAAATAATAATAATAAAAATACTATAAATCTATCCCCTATTTTGTAGCCGCTATAACTTTTGCACAAAGCAGGAACAAAAATTGTCTCTGGACAGCCGCACTCTGAACAAATTGTAGCCTTTTTTGAAAGAAGGACAGCACTACAAGTCACAGCAAAGTAAAATAAAACCCAACTGCTGACGCATTTCGCACTGAAACTAGTGCTTAGTCATAGCTAAAAAATACAACAAATGAAATCTCTCGTACATGTTCAAGGCGTGCTGTACAGTGAAATGAGGAAAAATTGATTATACAGCTGGAAATGGACAAAGGTTGTGTATGTGTATCATAAGTGATTCAAATATTAGTGTGATATATAACACAAATGTGAAATAAATGTGTACACCGTGTAAAATAAATATGTGAAAAGTAAGGCGAGTCCTGCTAAGTGTATACTATAAACTGGAAATGAAAAGTAAAGATAAATGTGAAAAATAAATAAAAAATGTTTTGGTATATGTCAGGACAAAATTAGGCTCATAGCAGTAATTTTAAAATTGCTCTGGTCCTTTTAAAATGATTGTGTGTGGGCTTTACATTTTTCGGCTTCTGAAAAACGACAATTTATTTTTTTCGAACATGCTGCATTTTTTAACGACGTTTTAAACAATGTCGTTTTTCGGTTGTAAAAAATGATCGTGTGTGGTCTAAAAAGACGTTAAAAACCCGCGCATGCTCAGAAGCAAGTTATGAGACGGGAGCGCTCGTTCTGGTAAAACTATCGTTCATAATGGAGTAAGCATATTCATCACGCTGTAACAGACAGAAAAATGTGAATCGTCTTTTACCAACACGGAATCAGCTAAAGCAACCCCAAGGGTGGCGTCATCCGCATGGAACTTCCCCTTTACAGTGCCGTCGTACGTCACCACGCTTTGCTAGAGCATTTTTAAAAAACGATGGTGTGTGGGCAACGTCGTTTTAATGATGAAGTTGGAAAAACGTCGTTTTTTCTACATGCCGAAAAATGATCGTGTGTACGCGGCATAAGAGCCGAAGTGGTTAAGGCCCCTTTTACACTAGGGCGCGGGCGGCGGTAAAGCGCCGCTATTTTTAGTGGCGCTTTACCGTCATCTTTGCAGAGGTATTCGGCCGCTAGCAGTGCGCTTTTAACCTTCGATAGCGTCCGAAAAAGGATTAAAGCCACCCACACTTTGCCGGCGGTATGGCCACGGTGCCCATTAATTTCAATGTGCAAGACCGGTGAAGGAGAGGTATACACACCGCTCCTTCACCGCTCCAAAGATGCTGCTTGCAGGACATTTTTTTTTAGTCCTGCCAGAGCACCGCTCCAGTGTGAAAGCCCTCGGGATGAATGGAGCGGCTCTTTCAGGGCGCTTTGCAGGCGCTATTTTTAGCGTTACAGCGCCTGCAAAGCACCTCAATGTGAAAGGGATCTTGGATTTTTTTAAAGTTCCAAAGCTAGATGGATTAGGGAAGTGATCCTTTCACATGATAGCACAGGTCTTCGGTCTGTGGCTAAGATAAAGGCACATTCCACAAGATTGTTTGTTACTTTGTGGGCCATAAGTGCAGCATTCTCTTAAGAGATCTCCAAAACTACGATATGGTCTACAAACTGTGCTTTGGTAGAGTGTTACCAAGTGGAATTGATATCTAGCCAAGATTTATCCTTTGTTTGAAAGTTTTACAGACTGTATTCCCTCCCTAAGGTATGCCAAGTTCTTGTTTATATCATTTCAGGTAGCTGTCCTAGAAGACGATTAGTGAAAAAAAACAGTTAAACTTACTGGTTAGATTATTTCTGTATGTCTCCCATGACAGGGTCTAGATTTCCACAATTTTTTTCTGCTTTATATATTTTTCCCTTGTGCATACTGGTAACAATCCTTACCTTTATGAGAAAGTGAGGATGAGGGCCCCCCCCCCCCCTCACTTTCTCATAAAGGTAAGGATTGTCACCAGTATGCACAAGGGAAGACTACTTTATTTTCTGGCGTATAAGACTACCTTTTACACTTGAACAAGCATTCTATCCTTCATATAAAGAGATCAAGGAGAAAGTCCAAAAGTTAGCAAAAAGGTAATATTTCTATTGTCTTAGGTACAGCAGCACCACACAACCCCTCTCTCCCTGACACGACCAGAGGGCCCCACAATAGATTTGTTTTTGTAAATTTGCCATTTATAATAGTTTTCCCCTTGCTGCATTACTTGAAGGGTAAAAAAGGTAATACTTACAGATTTAACAGGCTGTGGGATCCTTTTCCACAGATAACGAGCATTATTCCTATAAAAAAAAAAAAAAAAGGCACAAAGCATTAAATGTCATTTATTATAAAAACTTTTAATATAGAAAATAAAGTGTTAAAGCCACTTACATATCATTGTGTAAAAGATACAAAACCAGCAGCTGGGTGTAGACGTTGGGAGTAGCCACACCTCCAGGAGCCTGGAAAACAGAAACAGATAAAAAAAGCTGAGCAATGTAGAGAAGGCAGTGAGAGATAATCTGAATTAGAGGTCGGCCGATATATCGGCTGATATTTTGGCCGATATTTGCCCATTTTGAAGATATCGGCATCAACCGATTTTTGTGTAAACCAGGCCGATTCACGGCTTTACCCGCTCCTGCATGTGAAATCAATCCTTCAGCCGCACGCTGCTGTTCACTTATAGAAGGGAAACGTTTCACTGGCACCGCCCCGCCCCCTCCCCCGACCGGCTGTAGCAGAGGAATAATACTTCATTAGCATGTCACAAGCCGACTCGTAACTCCTCCCAGCAGGTCATCGCGGCCAGCAGCAGCTAGCACTTTCTTCCCTGATAAGGAGGAGCCTGCTGGCTGCTTCTATTTTATTGTATGTGATTGGCTGATCAGCGTCTATCTGCATGCACCTCCTAGTCCTATCGGGTGCATGCAGATAGATACCAGCATGGATGGAGGGTAAATCACAAAGTGCTACTGTGCCCCCCCCCTGCAGACTTTATTGAATCTCTTTAAAAGGGAAACCTGGCTGAGGCTGAAAAATGGATGAGGATGACTCTGGGTGGATATGATTGTTACATTGTGGAGATCCTCTTCACAATGTAACTCTCATCCACAACGCATCGCCATCCACAACGCATCGCCATCCACCCCTCTCCACAACGCATCGCCAGCGCCATCCACCCCTCTCCACAACGCATCGCCATCCACAACGCATCGCCAGCGCCATCCACCCCTCTCCACAACGCATCGCCATCCACAACGCATCGCCAGCGCCATCCACCTCTCTCCACAACGCATCGCCAGCGCCATTCACCCCTCTCCACAATGCATTCCCCAGCACCATCCACCCCTTATCAGCCTCTAGATCACAGAAAAGTGACTGGTAGATCGCAGCTTGGGCTTGCTGGCCCACCATTCTAGAGCAGGGGTCTCCAAACTGCGGCCCGAGGGCCAGATGTGGCCCTTTGCTAGCTTTTATCCGGCCCTTGGGGCACTATTCCTCCCACTGACACCAACAAGGGGGCACTATTTCTTCTACTGATAACAATGATGGGATACTATTCCTCCTACTGATAGGGGCACTACTCCTCCTCCTACTGACCACCAACCCTGAGGCCATATTTATTCTCGCTGATGCTGGGCCCAGGACATTTTCTGCCCCCCACTGTCCACCATCCGGCCCTTCTAAAGTCTGAAGGAGAATAAACTGGCCCTTTGTTTGAGAAGTTTGGAGACCCTTGTTCTAGAGCATAAAGCAGACGGCAATGCAGAGGGACTACTTGTAAAGTTGGAGCTGTAGTAGGGAGCAAGAGCCGCATTAGCCGATGCCTCCTCTGTAGTGCCGGCTCCTGTCCCATGCGGAGTGATACCAACTGCACTCCAACTCTTATCCCGGTGAGCGGTCTCCAGAGTGGTGCCAGCAGCAGATAAGAAGAGATCTTCAGGTGAGTCTGCAGCAATACACTGGGCATAATAGTATAGGTCTTTTTTCACACTGATACACTGCGGTTTACCCACACCACGGGTGCAGTGCAGAGTACCTGCAGCTTTGCAGTTCCATTATATCCTGCATGTTGGATGCAGGAGTTTTGATGTGCTTTCAGAAAGTGCAAAACATCTGCAGGATAAAATAGAAGCGCTGATAACCCAGAAAACTTGCACATGTACTGCACTGCACTCACGGCGCAGGTAAACCACAGCACATCAGTGTGAAAGCAGCCTTATAAGGGGCTCAGAACAATAAGGGTTCATTTATATTTGCAGTTTGGGTTTGTGTTATCATCCCTTCCCCAACCGCACCCCCTTAAGCTGCAGTGGCCAGAGGTATACACACGCCGCAGCAGAGGTTATACGCCCTGTCATGGTTGATGGGTATAGTACCAGCCAAGCATGACCCGTTCAAGTGAATGAAGCCACTCTGCAAGTGCCCTGCAACGTTCTGCAGTACAAAAACAAGGGGTAAAAGCAGGCAGCCCTGTATTGCTCACAGTGGGAACATTTGTTGGTGAAGAAATAGCCCAAACTGGCCTAAAAGGGACAGAAAGCTGGAGTTAGGCTTTACTTCTAGGCTGTACTTGTCCTATGGATCACAAGAGTGTCTTTAATTTTTCACTCCTATGAACCGTTTTCAGCAGAGAGCGAGCTGAAGTCCGCTCTCTACTGATGTCACAGTTGGTCCAGGCTCGGGCGTTTTAATGATCATAGGGTCGGGGTCTGCCCAGATCCCTGGATCGACACCTGTCTTAGCCTCCCAGCAAGCCGCCTAGAGCCTGAGCCGGACGCTCCCACCCCTCCACTGCCAAGCGTTCCATGGAGCTGTGAGAACCGAGTGATCGGCGGTGTTTGATCGCTCGGCTCTCAGCGTTCGAAGCGCCGGGAGACAGATGCAGCATTAGACACATGCTGCATCCACCTAGGTAAGTATGATTCTTAATAAAAACATATTTAAGATCTTCAGTAGTATACAGAGAGCAAAAAAGATAACTTGGCAGGGGTTTTAAACCTTCCCCATGAAAAGTTTTGGCTTTAAATCTACTTTAAAGTTGAACTTCAGTCTTCATTTCAGTCTACCACAGATGTCCCGACTCCTCTCCTGTACTGAAATAGCTTACTCCGATTTCACTGCACACTGTGAGCTTCTCATGGTGTGCATTAGAACCCGCCTCATTTCCTGGCTCATTCCTCCCCATCCTGACTGTCCCATTCATTCATTAGATTCCAGTTCTTTCATTGAGGTTCAGCATTACATATGGGTGTTAACTAGAATGGTCTGCATGCAAACAAAGCCTAACTAGGAACACCCACTCCTCCAGACATCAAAGCATTTTAAAGAATAAGTTCAACTTTGTAAAAAAAAAATTAATGCACATGATTTTGGAGTAAATGGACTACAAGCTTAATGGTCAGTGCATTTGTACTCCATTGAGAACTACAAGCTGGAGGCCAATGTGGAAGGCGGGACTTGTAGTTTATTCATTCACAGATCTCTATGAATGAATGAATGATTCTGCTATGCAGGTGGAGAGAATCCCCCACCTGCTGTCATGGGGGAGGGGGGCTGCTGCGTAGCAATCGGTTACACCCTAAATTAAGGTGAACCTATCCTTTAAATTTTACATAACTTCTCAAGAGTCAGCTAGTAGCTCCATCAGCCATGATCTGCCTGTATTGCACATATAGGTGTACAGAGATCCTGTGAGGACATTAGATTATTTATAATAAGGTGTGTAATAAAATTAGAAGGGAAGAAGGAAGGCAAAACATTAAACTTCAACCACTTGCCAACCTTGCTACAGCTAAATGACAGCTACAGCATGGCCGGCCAGTTCTGGGAGGGCACCATATTCAGTGTGGCACTCTGTGATCGCTGTGTCCTTAGGTCATAGCTGATCACAGATGGGGTAAAGGGCCAATAACAGTGGCCCTTTACCACATGATCAGCCGTGTCCAATCTCAGCTGATCATGATGTAAACACAAGCCAGTTATCGGCATTCCTTTCCTCATGCTTACAGTGTGAGGAGAGCCGATAACTGGCTTGTGTGAAATGGACATCTACACTGATTATCAGTGCAGTCCCAACAGTGCTGCCAATCAGTGCCCACCAGTACCTGCCAATCAGTGCCCACCAGTACCTGCCAATCAGTGCCCACCAGTACCTGCCAATCAGTGCCCACCAGTACCTGCCAATCAGTGCCGCCTACCAGTGCAGACTCAGCAGCGCACATCAGTGAAGGAGAAAAATTATCTGTTTATAACAAACTATGAATTTTTTTTTTTTTTTGTCAGTTTTGGAAAAAAAACAGTGATGATTAACCACTTCCCATCCCGCCTATAGACATAAGACGTCCACAAGGTGGCTTTTCCATCCTGGGTGGACGTCATATGATGTCCTCTGGCCTCCCGGACGCTAAGGGACACGCGTGCCGCGTCACTCGGGTGCCCCCTATCGATATATAGAAGAATACGTATCGGCCGAAACTGAGAAAAAAAAATGGGATATTTATTATAGCAAAGAGTAAAAAATTTTGTTTTTTTTTTCAAAATTGTCGCTCTATTTTTGTTTAAAGTGCAAAAAATAAAAACCGCAGAGATGATCAAATACCACCAAAAGAAAGCTCTATTTGTGGGGGGAAAAAGGACGTCAATTTTGTTTGGGAGCCACATCGCACGACCGCGCAATTGTCATTCAAAGCGATGCAGTGCTGAAAGCTGAAAATTGGCCTGGGCAGGAAGGAGGTGAAAATGCCCGGTATTGAAGTGGTTAAATACCATCAAAAGAAAGCCCTATTTGTGCGCCAAAAAAATAAAAATAATTCATATGGGTCTGGTGTTGCATGACCGCGCAATTGTCATTTAAAGTGTGAGAGCACTGAAAATGGGCCTGGGCATAAAGGGGGTAAAAGTGCTCAGTAAGCAAGTGGTTAAAGGATAACACACAGTACAGACCTATCACCGCTCAGTGTCCTGTAGTCACACAATGACAGATCCATTCTTACAGGCTGCTATGGATCTCTGCTATTACTCATCATTCTATTACAGATGTGTCTCCATAGTGTGAGCTCCCACAGCCTGTCCCCTTCCCCTCCCTGTACAGAGGAGAATGCACCCCCCTCCCCCTCTCTATGAGCACACATCTGTGGACACATCACACACCTCCAGCTCCTGTTCCTCGCACTGTTCTAGAAGCCTCTGGTAGCACACCGGATTTTCCGCCATCACGGCAACTGGCATCTTCCCCGCGGGCCCCCAGGGCCTCCGTCCTGCACAACCACTGTACACTTCCGCTTCCGGGTGAGGGCACGTCAGCAGAGTCGCCTGTAGATTGGGTGACAGCGAGTGGGCTCTGATTGGAGGAGAGCGTGGAACGCACCCGCTTCCGCTTCAGACGGGTTATCTGGTGTTTGGGCGACCTCGTGTACAAGGAGGAAGTGCTAAATTGTTTCCTTTTCTAAAACACAAATACATATTTCATTATAACACGGGAGGATACATAACACAATGTAAATTTATTTAGGAGATATTACAAGGTGGAGGGTGTTGTAGAGATACAGCGTGTTACATCTCTATATTTTATAGATTTGTAATTAGCAGTCACCCTGGAGCTGCTTCTGAGAGAGAATGTGGATTCTCATGACATGTGCTCATTTCAGCCCAATTGTTTTCCAATCCTTTTATATCCTTAACCACTTCAGCCCCGGAGGGGTTTGCCCCCATAAAGCGGTTGTATAGTCCCCAAATGTTTAATTTTTTAGTCACCTGTAAGGTAAAATGCATAATGAGCTAGTATGCACCACATACTAGCTTATTATGAAATACCTTAGAATGAGGCATCAGTAACTTACCTGGTCCACGTCGAGGGAGATGACATCTTGCCTCAGCGTGCAGTCAGCGGCTCATTGCGAGGGGAATATCGCCCAAACCGTAAAGGCCTTATTATAGGCTTACCTGTAGGTAAAAGTCCAAAAAAAGACTATACAACCACTTTAATGACCAGAGCATTTTTTTGTGATACGACACTGCGCTATTTTAAAGAGGAAGTAAACCCTGCGATGTCACCGCTGTCCCCACTAGCAGCAAGCGTCCATCTTCACCCCTCTTCCTTCCGGGGCCTTGAAATGCGGCTGTGGCACTGGCCGGAGTCATGTTCATCTAGCCCTGCAAAAGCCAAGCACAAGTCACAGGACACATCCGATCCAGCCCTG
Source organism: Rana temporaria (assembly GCF_905171775.1). NCBI lineage: Eukaryota > Metazoa > Chordata > Amphibia > Anura > Ranidae > Rana > Rana temporaria. The sequence goes on from NC_053494.1 coordinate 147,251,268, forward strand.
GAGGTGACATGGCAGGCTCCCTGGATGACACCAGGGAGCTACAGGACTCCATATCTGAGTTCCCTACAGCGAACCAACCGGTGCTTGACACCACTTTGAAAGATATATTGGTCTCCCTAAGAAGCACACTCCATGCTGACATCCTGAAGCTTGCCCAGCAATTTAGATCAGATGTTACTGAAATAGGCAATAGAGTCACACATATTTAAGATAAAGTGGGTGAATTTGCCTCCACATTTAACAACCTGATAGATGCCCATAATTCACAGGAATATGACATCATATGGATGAAATCAAAAATCGCAGACCTGGAGAACCGCTCCAAGCGCAATAATGTTAAAATTAGAGGGGTCCCAGAATCCATCAAACACCCTGACTTGATGACCTACTTTACGGATGTTATGAAGGCCGCACTGCCAGACCTCCCGCTAGAGCAGGAGTCTCCAAACTGCAGCCCGAGGGCCAGATGTGGCCCTTTGCTAGCCTTTATCCGGCCCTCAGGGCTTTATTCCTCTCACTGATATGAGGCACTATTCTTCCCACTGACTCCAACAAGGGGGCACTTTTTCTTCCACTGATACCAATGATGAGATACAATTACTCCTACTAATAGGGGCACTACTCCTTATCCTACTGATCGCAAACTATGAGACCATATTTATTCTCACCAATGCTGGGCCCAGGGCTTTTTCTGCCCCCGCTGGCCACAATCCGGCCCTCCTAAAGGCTGAAGAACTATAAACTGGCCCTTTGTTTGAAAAGTTTGGAAACCCCTGCGCTAGAGGATCTTCTAATAGATCGTATACATAGATTACCGAAACGAAACCAAAGCATATTCCTGCTCACCTGCCAAGAGATACTATCGCCTGCATCCACTTTTTCCACACTAAGGAAAAACTATGGCAGCCTTCCGACAACCTGGCCAGCTCCCAGAACATATACAGTCTATCTCGCTATTCATTGACCGGTCCGCGCACACCACCCAGAAGCGCAGACAATTGGCCACTATAATAAATGCCTATTGCATGTTTTTCTTTTTACCAAAAATATGTAGAATAAATATCGGCCTAAACTGATGAATACATTTTTTTATATATATATATTTTTGGATGTGTATTATAGCAGGAATTTAGTTGGTCTTTTTTTTGTTTATATCGCAAAAAATTAAAAATATCGCAAAGATGATCAAATACCATCAAAATACAGCTCTGTAGGAAAAAAAGGTCATCAATTGTATTTGGGTACATCACACGACCATGCAATTGTCAGTTAAAGTGGTTGTACACCCTGTACAACTGCTTTTACCTACAGGTAAGCCTAGATTAAGGCTTACCTGTAGGGACTGAAAATATCTCCTAAACCTTCACAGCTTAGGAGATATTTACAATAGAGCCTGTGCGCCGATGTCTACGGCGCATATGCTGTAGACAATGGCGGAGGCGCACTTTAGAAAAGGCGATCGTCCTGTTTCTGAAAGGGGGTCATGCTGTGACTGGCGGCTCCCAAGTTGGAGTGACGTCAGGCGACTCCGGCCAGTCCCACAGCCGCATTTCGCGGCCCCGGAAGGAAGAGGGGTGAAGATGGACGCTTGCTGCTAGTGGGAACAGCGGTAACATCGCAGGGTTTACTTCCTCTTTAAAATAGCGCAGTGCCGTATCACAAAAAAATGCTCTGGTCATTAAAGTGGTCTATTTTTGGACTTTTACCTACAGATAAGCCTATAATAAGGCCTTTACGGTTTGGGCGATATTCCCCTCGCAATGAGCCGCTGACTGCACGCTGAGGCAAGATGTCATCTCCCTCGGCGTGGACCAGGTAAGTTACTGATGCCTCATTCTAAGGTATTTCATAATGAGCTAGTATGTGGTGCATACTAGCTCATTATGCCTTTTACCTTACAGGTGAGTAAAAAATTAAACATTTGGGGACTATCTATGGGGATTAGAGCGGTGCAGGAGAGAGGGAGCGGCGCTCTTGCGCCCTTTAAGGACGCACCCCTGCTGGTCTAAATGCAAATGATCAATATTGGTTGGCAACCCTCCTTGACCACCATTACAAGGTGAAAGTCTCAGCACTCATCCCATCCCCACAGAGAGCGCAGAAGATTAAACCTCTTGAGGACACCTTAAAGAGGTGTTTATCTGATGCTTTTCCCAACTCTGGTAGGTTACAGTGTTGTGAAAACATAGTTTTGAGGCTTCTGTTGCTCAATAGAGGAGCGGTGGAGAAGGCGGCTGCCTAAGGCCCCGTACACACGAGAGGATCTATCCGCTGGAATTGATCTGCGGATCAGTTCCAGCGGATAGATCCGCTGGTGTGTACATCCCAGCAGATCTTTTTCTGCGGATTTTTTTCGGGCCGACCGAATTCCAGCAGATAAAAATTTCTTAGCATGCTAAGAAATCTATCCGCTGGAATCGGCTTCAGCGGATCGATCCTGTGGTCTGTACAGACTCACCGGATCGATCCGTCCGATTCCCTCCCTCGCATGCGTCGTAATGATTCGACGCATGCGTGGGTATCCTTATATGACAGCGTCGCCGCGTCATCATCGCGGCGACGGCGCGACACGTCATCGCGATGGGATTTCGGCGCGGATTTCGATCCGATGGTGAGTACACTCCATCGGATCCAAATCCGCGGAAATCCTCGAGAGGATTTATCCGTGGATACGGTCCGGCGGACCGTATCCGCGGATCAATCCTCTCGTCTGTACCCGGCATTAGTAATGCATTTCACATTTTTTTTAGTCCTCGCCGCCAGGGCTGTCAGCTTCCACATCCCATCGGCAGCATCTGCATCATATGGTGGACTATAATCTAAGGGGCGAAAACAGAGATGGAGAGCTTTCCAGTCGATGATCTACTGGCTTACTGGGTCATGAGAATAGACCACTGGCCAAAACTTGCCCAGTATGCAATTGAGCTGCTGGGCTGCCCTGCATTCAGTGTGCTTTCCGAACGGGCATTCAGTGCTGCTGGAGGTTTTGTTACTAATAATAGCTTGTGTCTGTCCACAGACTCGGTGGACAGTCTGACATTTATCAAAATGAATATCAAAATGAATCACTCCTGGATTACCAGCAGCTATGAAAGCCCCTAAAGCCGATGTCGCTGATTAAGTGCTTTTGGGATGTGGAATCTCTGTATGTTGATTTCATCTGTAAGAATTTATCCAAAAAATCTCTAATCTTGTTCCCAAAGCACTACATTGTAGCCTCATCATACAGACTGTCTCCGCAAGTCATTGCTTACAAAATAAAGAAAGCTTGCAGGGAAAATGTAATAATTATTGCTGCAGCAGCTTCTATATACAGTACAGGGGCCAGTTTCACGTAGATCGGCGTAATTTTAAGCAGGCTTAGCGTACCATAGTTACGCTACGCCGCCGCTACTTTGAGAGACAAGTGCTGTATTCACAAAGCACTTGCGTCTAAATTTATGGCGGCGTATCGTAAATGTGTCTGCGCAAGGACGCGGAATTCAAATGACAAAGATGTGGGCGTGTTTTATGTTAATTCAACTTGACCCCACGTAAATTACGTTTTTTTTATGGCGCATGCGCCGTCCGTGGGGGTATCCCAGTGCGCATGCTCGAAATCACGTCGCAAATAGTCAATGCTTTCGCCATGAACGTAATTTACGTAAAGCCCTATTCGCGAAAGTTTTACGCAAACAACGTACACAACGGAAAATTTGACGCTGGCCCGACGTCCATACTTAACATTGCATATGCCTCATAGACCCAGGGGTAACGTTACGCCGAAAAAAGCCTTACGTAAACAACGTAAAAAAATGCGCCGGCCGGACGTACGTTCTGAGAATCGGTGTATCTAGCTAATTTGCATACTGTACGTGGAAATCAACGGAAGCGCCACCTAGCGGCCAGCGTAAATATGCACCTAAGATCAGACGGCGTACTAAGACGTACATCAGTCGGATCTAGCCCCCATTCAGTCGTATCTTGTTTTGTGGATACAAAACAAAGATACGACGGGGCATCCTAGAAGTTACACGGCGTATAAATAGATACGCCAACGTAACTTCTTTGTGGATCTGGCCCTAGATGTGCAACTTTACAGGTAGACTAAGTGGACTCCCGAGGCACTATATTGAAATGAATAAATCGCTGCTCATTTAAAAATTATTATTTTTTACAAACTTTTTTTCCTCGATACAGGCCCCCCAGGGTTGTACCCCCCATAACCACTGTATGCCCAATTAATTGCATATAATTCTTCAAAATGAGCACTTTTGATTTTTCACATTCGGGTCCCACTTCAATGGGGTTTGTTATTCGGTTCCGAACTTTCGTAATGTTCAAAAGTTCTGGTATGAACCGAACAGGGTCGTCGGACCATCCCTACTTGTAGGTACTGTAAATATGTCCTAAACGTACACTGTGCATACTAGCACATTATAACATTGCCTGACAGGGGAAAAGGTTTATTTTATTTTTTATTTGGCTACTACTTTAATCCAAAAACTTTGGCAGATCATAACAGATGAACATCAGATAGGTAAAACAATTATAGTGCGTCTAGCTCAAGCAGAATGCAGTACATGTGATGAATGGAGGCTAAAGCATGAACAAGAAGGGTGGGACTAACTATATAGAGCATCCCCCAGCTACGGAGTGAGGTAGGGACAAAATTATTAAAGGCAAACAGATAATGCAAGTGTAACATAATAGGTCCCATTATGGAAATTTAAAGGTTAATTAATTTTCATGGGAAAAAAAAAAAAACATAACATAAATAATTGCTACACAAGTCATATTGTAATTGAATGTTATTACAAATTACCTTTCCTTTTCAAATTGCAGCACTGTAATTTTCTATACGATTCAATGCAATATGGCAACCTGGGACCGTTCTGTACAAGCTGTCTTGGACAATGTACAAGACCTCTTAAAGGCTATCTATGACACCTTAGAAATTGAGGATAAGGTGCAATTATCCAATCATGATCTCATGTATCAGGGAATGCATGCCAAAAAAACAAGAGTTTTTCCTGTGCATGACTCCCTCTTGGAAGCGATTAAGCTGAAATGGGAGAACCCTCAGAGGAAACCTTTTTTTTTCTGGCAATTTGAAATCTAGATTTATTTTTGATAAGATTTCAGTTCAGCCTTGGAATAAGTGCCCAAAACTGGATGTACCACTCTCTAAAATTTCCAAAAAAGATGGACCAAGCTTTTGATGACATGTGGGTGCTAAAATATCCCACCAAAAGGGAAAGGAAATATTTTCTTACATAGAGCCTAGGATTCTACTGTGGGTAGTCTCCTTTTCCTGCTGAGAGCATGGGATGGGTCCAAAGACACTCTGGATTAGTCTGTTTGCTTGCCTTCCAGAGTGAACAGAACTCTCTGGTGGTGGAGAGATCATCTTCACCTATGCCAGGGCTTAGAGTGGACCACTCCGGTCTCTGTGGGAATCACGACCAACACAAGTTCCTTTGGTTGGGGAGAACATTTGGGCAGCAATATAGCTCAGGGAACATGGTTCCCTAATGTGGATCGGTCTTCCTTCAATCAAAGGGAATTGTTGGTAGTCCAGGGGACTCTAGAGGCCTTTCACCTCATTATCTGCAGATTCAGTCAGACAACACTACCACTCTGTCTTACCTCAACAAGCAAGAGGGCATGAGGAGTCCAGCTCTCCAGGCTATATCACAGAACATTTTAGGAGCAGAGGGCAGAGGTAAATCTGGCCTCCTTTTCTGCCATTCATCTAAGGCCCCGTACACACGACTGAACATGTCTGCTGAAACTGGTCCGACGGACCAGTTTCAGCAGACATGTTCGGTCGTGTGTACGGCCGACCGGACAATTGTCTGGCGGATCGGACAGTTTCCAGCGGACAAATGTTTCTTAGCATGCTAAGAAACATGTCCGCTGGAAGCCTGTCCATCGGACATGTTTGTTCGTCTGTACAGACTCACCGGTCATGTCCGATCGGCCGCCATCCCTCGCAAGCCTCAAAGTGATTCGACGCATTCGTGGAAGCATTGAACTTCCAGGGCCGCGCACGTCACCGCGTCATCGTCGCCGCGGCCACGTCACCGCGTATCATGTACGCGCAGATTTCTGTCTGATGGTGTGTACAACCATCAGACAGAAATCTCCGGGCGGACATGTCCGCTGAAAATGGTCCGGCGGACAGTCCGTCCGTGTGTACGAGGCCTAAGGGAACTCAGAATTTTCTGGCAGACTATCTCAGCCATCACCAAGTGAGGCAGGACAACTGGTCACCTAATCCAGAGGTGTTTTCGGCAAAAACTCTTGTTTGGGGAGTGCCTGAGTCAGATCCCCATCACCTGATCCAAAGGGTTTAGGGAAAATAATAACATGTTTGTTATTAAAAAATTAAATAAAAATTTACTTTACAACCCTTTTAAACCCACAGCAGTAAAATCAGTCTGTATATGTAGTAAGGCATGCTTGTTAGGCCCCTTTCACACAATCGGAGCATTCAGGTCTGCCTGTCAGTTTTGACAGCGAATCTGAATGGCCCCTCCATGCAAGCCTATGGAGCGTCAGATGTCAGCGGAGTCATGTCCGCTGACATCCGACCAGATCCGATCTGCCAAAATTGGACGGATGGCGATACATTCCCATCCATCCATGGCGGATCGGATCGGGTGAGATCTGATGAAAACGGACATGCTGTCCGTTTTCATCAGATCTCCCCATAGGAGACAGCGGCGCTGCACAAGCCCCTCCCCGCTCAGTGAGTGGAGAGGGACTTGTCATCCGCCGGCTCAGCGGAGATCAGCGGAGAGATCTCCCGCTGAGTCGGCGGGAGCATGTGGACTCCGTAGCAATGGATCCGCCTAATGTGGAAGAGGCCTTATACTCACCGTGGAACCTAGGGGGTTAATCCTCTGCATTATGTAAAAAGGGTGTTTGATCCTGTCTTTTCTGATTCTCCCCTTCTACTGTCCCCAGTCTATCTGCTGATAGAGCAGAGCCACGAGGCAAGCTGCACAAGCTCAGTTTGGTGTGTATTTCTAGAGAGTTTTTTTTTTTTCTTGGTAGAGTGCTGTGATCAGCACAGGACCAGAACTATCCAGACAGAGGTTCAGGGGTCCTGCAGCCTTAAAGGACAATCAGGGTTGAATGAAAACTCATCCTACAAGCTTTAACCAGCAACTAAAAGAAGTCACAAGATTGCTATATGCTATAATAAACTTGTTGTTAGAGGGCAATACTTGACTCTGCTCAGCGTTGATTTTGGACCCGGTAAGATCCAAAAGTACGAAAAGATGGCTTTTTTTTCTGCTTCTAAATGCCCCTGCATGTTAGCCTATGTGTCCATGGCATTTCGAGGAGTTTAGAGGCAGTAATAAAATCCACTGCGTTTTTGTAAAAAAAATAAAAATGATTAAAGCGTGTCAACGCATCTAAATGCGTTCCAACCCTAGGTGCACTTAGCAATTGAGCGTTAATTTATTTCATGGGGCCGGAATAAATTAATATTTTTGCCAATTAATTATTTAACACCCAAGAGCTTGACTCACTTAACCGCGTTTTAAGCATCAAGCTCTTTTCTCTACCAAAACACTGCTGCCAGGAGGAAAGGCATCTAGGAGTGGTAGCAAAAAAAGTCCAGTGTGCATGAAGCCTAAATGTAAACTTCACTTTCAAATTTTTACTGAAGTTCAGCACAAAAAAAAGTTGATACATTGGTGTTCTTTGTGTCATTCTGTTGCACAAATTACTTATTTTTGTGACATAATATGGACATAACGCGGCCATCTCCCTCTTTATAGCACAACATCAAGGTCCTGCTTTGTGGATTGTCTAAATCACTGAGCTCGCTGTCTCCAGTCCTCCCCATGGTGATAACAATTAGTTACTAGCAAATCAAAGGCCACCACTATTTCTACAAATAAGTATATTGGGTCTTTAGTGACTGTAAAGGCTTGAGAAGTGTGTGCTTTATAGAAATATTGAATTTGACTTAAAACTGTGTCTAATATGAAATAACTATTTAAGTGAAATTGTCTATAGATATTTTCTAATGTTGGATCTCTTTAGCAACATGATATCAAGGGATAGAGGTGCCAGATCATTTAAGTGGCAATTATATTTTTTTCAAGCTGGCTGCAAAGCATTCTGTGAGTGGGATACATATGCTTGATCTGACCAAGGGCTGACATTGATGTCCTAGTTGAAAGGATGCGTAGCAAATTACATGCCCACTCTTTTGTTCTGCAGCACTGGACATGTACAACGTGGGCAGTGATTGTGGCAATTGTAATGTAGGTGGTGTGTAAGTTACAAAGTCTTTTTCCTGGAGGGTATTTCATCCTTTGGTAATTGACATATGTAAGGGAGGTTAGTCTGTGTTTGGTGCCGCCATGAAATTCTTTCAGTTTGTGGGGTGCATGTTTAACTGTATAAGAGGATTACAGGGTGGATTTAATAAATTGGTAAATGTTGGAAACTTTCAAATAAATAGACTTAGCTGTTGGTAACATTTTCTACAAAAATAGAAAAAATTGTGCGCTAGTCTAAGAACAAACAGAATAAACAAAAAGCTGCTACAAAAAATGTGACTAAGATTCAAAATGTGACTGTAATTGGAAATGTAGAGCTAAATATTAAGAGGGACCAAATCACACAAAGTAAGATAAGCCCCAAGGTGAAAAAAATGTGTATATAAATTAAGAAGTCCACATAAATGTCCATTCAAATGGCAATGGAGTAAATGATGAAACCAGACGTGTAACGGTATAGGTCATCACTAGGGATGAGCTTCATATTCGAGTCAAACTCATGTTCGACTCGAACATCGTATGTTTAATCGTTCGTAATTCGTTTTGGGCCATTCGCGCCAAATTTGGGTGGCGTTTCACGGCCCATAATTCACTGCGGCATCGCAGTGCATTGCTGGCTGATGATTAGCCAAGCATGCACTATGACCCGCATGCTTGGCCAATCACAGCTTGCAAAAAACGGAGAGCCATAATTGGCCAAAGCCAGGGTGGCTTTGGCCAATTATGGCTCAGGGGGTTTAGTACACACCCCACACTATAAAAGGCCGCCTGCAGGTCGGCCTTGTGTAGTGTGTTGCGGTGGTTAAAAGAGAGAAGACAGAGAGAGAGAGAGAGAGAGAGTGTGTCATTTTTAGTAGGTAGATAGAGCAGGCAGGCAAGCTAGTCAGTTAAAGTTAGAGTGTGTAGAGGATATATATGCATCCCAGGTGTTGTATATATATTTATACACTGTTTAGTTTAGCTAGATCTGCACTTCCTAATTTACTGGCAGGCAGGTGATTGTGCTAGCTGCAGTATTCTCACGTGGTGTACTGCCTGTGTCCTCTGCAGTGTGCACCTAAAGCTACGTGGTGTGTACTGCCTGTGTCCTCTGCAGTGTGCACCTAAAGCTACGTGGTGTGTACTGCCTGTGTCCTCTGCAGTGTGCACCTAAAGCTATGTGGTGTGTGTACTGCCCGTGTCCTCTGCAGTGTGCACCTAAAGCTACGTGGTGTGTACTGCCTGTGTCCTCTGCAGTGTGCACCTAAAGCTACGTGGTTTGTACTACCTGTGTCCTCTGCAGTGTGCACCTAAGGCTACGTGGTGTGTGTACTGCCCGTGTCCTCTGTAGTGTGCACCTAAAGCTACGTGGTGTGTACTGCCTGTGTCCTCTGCAGTGTGCACCTAAAGCTACGTAGTGTGTACTGCCTGTGTCCTCTGCAGTGTGCACCTAAAGCTACATGGTGTGTACTGCCTGTGTCCTCTGCAGTGTGCACCCAAAGCTACATGGTGTGTGTACTGCCCGTGTCCTCTGCAGTGTGCACCTAAAGCTACATGGTGTGTACTGCCTGTGTCCTCTGCAGTTTGCACCTAAAGCTACGTGGTGTGTACTGCCTGTGTCCTCTGCAGTGTGCACCTAAAGCTACGTGGTGTGTACTGCCTGTGTCCTCTGCAGTGTGCACCTAAAGCTACGTGATGTGTGTACTGCCCGTGTCCTCTGCAGTGTGCACCTAAAGCTACGTGGTGTGTACTGCCTGTGTCCTCTGCAGTGTGCACCTAAAGCTACGTGGTGTGTGTACTGCCCCTGTCCTCTACAGTGTGCACCTAAAGCTACGTGGTGTGTGTACTGTCTGTGTCTGTGCTATTTTTCTCAATGAATTACGATATTTAAAGAAATTTTTCATTTTTTTTTTTACTTTAAGCAGACCGACCATGGCTAGAGGCCCTTATAAGGAGATATCTCAAATTCACTGGGTATCCATGCGGTCCTCAAGCGATGTAACAACGACCTCCAATGTTGGAATCCCTTTCAGGATTTACAGATAGCACAATGGGGAAAACTTCAGAAAAAACTCAGTCCGCCACAGCATGGAAGAAAGAAGAAAAAAAGGGAAGGGTGCAGGTAAATGTGGGTTTATTTGGATAACAAACAACAATGCTTAAAAAGTAATCACATTACAAGATTAAAAGGGCAATAAGTGGAGTGGTGTACCAAGCCCAACGTGTTTCGTACACAAGTACTTCAACAGGGGCATCTAATTTCATGAATTAAAAAATAACAAAACAGTAAAGTTAGCCCAATTTTTTGTATAATGTGAAAGATGATGTTACGCCAAGTAAATAGATACCTAACATGTCACGCTTTAAAATATCGCACACTCATGGAATGGCGCCAAACTTCGGTACTTAAAAATCTCCATAGGCGAGGCTTTACATTTTTTCACAGGTTACTATTTTTGAGTTACAGATTTCTAGTGCTAGAATTGTTGCACATGCTCTAGCGCATGCGACGATACCTCACATGTGGGGTTTGAACGACGTTTACATATGTGGGTGGGACTTGCTACCGGGGATAGGGGCGTTTTAAAAAAAATAAATTTTCATTTTATTTTTATTTTACTAAAACAAATTATTTTTACACTTTATTTTTTATTTTGATTTTTTTTATCACTTTTATTCCTATTACAAGGAATGTAAACATCCCTTGTAATATGAATCAGTGTGACAGGTCATCTTTATGGAGAGATGTGGGGTCAATAAGACCCCACATCTCTCCTCCAGGCTTACAAGCATGAAATCGGTGAAAAAACATTCACCGATCTCACACCGACAGCTGCGATTGCAGCTTTGTTTACTTCCGGGTACCGGGCGTGACGTCATAACGTCGCGCCCGGGCCTCCGACGGTCATAGAGTTGACTGGTGACCATCTGGTCACCAGTCATCTCTATGCTTCCCCAGGCAGCGCCGGCCGATTCGCTCTCCGGGCCCCCGATGGCACGGGAGAGCCTGGAGAAGTACCGGATGGTGGCGGGAGGGGGGGACGTCCCCTCCCGCTGCCTATAAGAACGATCAAGTGGTGGAACTGCCGCTTTGATCGTTCTTATTGTGCACATAATCGCTGGCTGAAGACGGTGATATCTGAATGATGCCTGTAGCTGCAGGCATCATTCAGATATCACAGCACAAAGTCAAGGACGTAATTTGACGTTCGGCGGTTGTAAAGTGGTTAATAAAGGCTACAATTTGTTCAGAGTGGGGCTGTCCAGAGACAATTTTTGTTCCTGCTTTGCTAAGTGCATTGCCTGCACCTGAGTTGTCTGCAGCGGTGGATGTTCGTTTGGGTTCCCACCTGGAGTGGCTATTCCCTTTCCCCTTACAAGTGTTTTACCAAGCCTCTTAGATATAAATGAGCAGCTCATCCTTGCAGTGAGGCAAACCCACTGCAAGACAGGATTCTGCACACAATAAATTGTATAAATACATACCTTCCAACTTTTGAATTTCAGAATAAGGGACACTTGGGGAAGAAACTGAATGTGGCAAAATGTGGGCGTGGTCAAATGCTTAAAAGTGGGAGGGGCTTAAGGAATGTCCTAAACAAAACTTGGCCTTACTTGTACCTATAAAATATGCTTTGATTGCTACACTTTGGTGGGAAGCAGGGCCAGAGCTAACCTTTCTGAAGTGGGAGGTGCAGTAAAAAAATTCAGGGGGGCAGAGGATGCAAAGTCAGCAGTGCAGTGTATAGGAGTCAGTTGGGCAGGGTACAGGAGTCAGTAGGGCAGAAGACAGGCAGTTAGTAGGGTAGTGTATAGGGGTCAGCAAGACAAGGACAGGTAGTCAGTAGGGCTGTGTACAGGGGTCAGCAGGATGGAGGACAGGGAGTCAGTAGAGCAGTGCACAGGAGACAGCAGGATGGAGGACAGGCTCAGTAGGTCAGTGTACAGGGGTCAGCAGGACAGAAGACAGAGAATCAGTAGGGCAGTGTACAGGGGTCAGCAGGATGGAGGACAGGGAGTCAGTAGGGCACTGTACAGGTGTCATACCGGGGCTCCTCCCCCCGGGCGGCCGCGGCCATCGGTGGAGGAAGCAGAGGCTCCCTTGGTGTTGGCGGCGGTGCCGGAGTGGCATCTGTCAGTCATCAGAGCGCTCAGTGGGGGAGAGGTGCAGGAGCCGGCTGCGGTGTTCGGAGGTCGTGGGCTGATTACGTCATGTACGGGCAACTGCGGCCTTCCACATCCACGGCGTCCCCTGGTGGATAGGGGGACCAATGATCTAAGGGTGAACTTTCGGATTCGGATGTGCCTGGTGCGGTGCCAGTGTGGGCGGGATCTCTGCAGGGATCTGGAGCGGCGGCTGGTCGGTCGGTTTCCCCTGGACAGCCTGTAAGTCTTTATCTATTCCTTTAACTGGGCCTGTACTGCCTGTGTCCCCCCTCCCCCTGTTAGTTCCTCCCCTGGGTTGTTGGTTGGGGGTGGTGCGGCCCTGGCGCCTGTTGGCTTGCGGAGTTCGGTCCTGTGGGTGTTAGCGGGGTGTCTTCTTTGGGCGTCCTGGCCATTTTTTGGCTTTTGCAGCATTTGCTGGTAGCGAGTGGCAGGGACATGGTTTTCAGGTGTTCTGAGGCAGCTTGGCTGGAGGGGGGAGGGTCGGGCGGACACTGTGGTACCGCCTGGGGTCCTGCCGGTGGTAGTAGCGGCTCCCCCCCAACTCCTGCAGTGGTGTCCGCGCCGCTGGCACCTGTGGCTCCGCTGGCACCTGCTGTGGTGGTGGCTCCATCACCTCTGGCCATGGTGGCGGCGAAGGCTGCGGTTCCTGCGCCGGTGGCGGGATCTGACCAGGTGAGTACGAGTACAGGGGACGCAAGGGGGGTTGGTGGTGGATGGTGTGAGACTGGCGGATGCGGCGCGGTGTGAGGTCTCTATGTTTGCTATGAAGGCCCTTGCTTTCTGACCATACTTAAAGCTCCAGTCTGGGGAAAATAAGTATATAGTATTTGTAGCTGCCAACTTTTAATATAAGGACACTTACCTGTCTAGGGATCCAGCAATGTTGGCACCCGAGACAATCCTGCAATCAGCTTCGGGTGCAGGTGCCAGCATCTTAGGTAAGGGTAACCGGCAGTGAAACCTTTTCGGCTTCACAGCCGGTTTCCTACTGTACATGCGCAATTCACACTGTGCTTTGTGAATGGTCCTTTAGTCTTCTGGGACCTGTGTGTGTCCCATAAAGCTGCGGGGGGCGGACATACTCATAGATCGATATGGCCATCTGACCTAGAAATGGGAGCAGATATCTGTTAAAACCAGGTAGCTGCTCCCCCTCCCCCCAAAATGTGACAAATGTGGCAGTGGAGGGTGAAAACAAGCAGAGCTCCCCCTTTTGGGTGAAGCTCTGCTTTACCTGTAAGGTAACATTATTTCAAGTGCAAGAACATCTGGTGGAGGGTGAGCACATTGATTATTGGAATATGAGTACTGCATGGTAACATTAAAATAAGATATATGCTTAATGAAGAATTTCGCAATTTGGACAGCTATATTGGACTCTATATTCAATAACAGACTGAATCTACAGAGTTTAATATCTGCAAATAGGATTTTAAGCACCGTTTTGTGGTTTCAGTACTGAAGATTGAAGGACTGATGTTTCCAAGCCAAGGAGGAGTGTATAAATATATATATATATATTTTTAAGGTGCAATAAAGATAAAGTGTGGTGCATTATTGTTTATTTTAAGGGGAATCAGTCTGCCTGGAAGCCTAAGGAACCACACCTCATGCAACCTCCTGTTTATAAGCCCTGCATCCAGTCTCTACAACGTGGTGTTCATTATACGTGCCTTGTTTTCAGGAAAGGATCTGAATAGGAATACTGTGTTATTGTAACGGCTGCTTACGCCTACGGGGCCAGATTCAGAAAGAATTACGTTGCGCAGCGGCAGCGTAACGTATCCCATTTACGTTACACCGCCGCAGGTTTCCAGCGTAAGTGCCTGATTCACAAAGCACTTACCTGTAAACTTGCGGCGGTGTAACGTAAATCCGCTCGGCGCAAGCCCGCCTAATTCAAATGGGGCGGGCACCATTTAAATTAGGCGCGTTCCTGCGCCGAGCGTACTGCGCATGCTCCGTCCGTCAAATTACCCGACGTGCATTGTGCTAAATGACGTCGCAAGGACATCATTGGTTTGACGTTAACGTAAATGGCGTCCAGCGCCATTCACGGACGACTTACGCAAACGACGTGAAATTTTACATTTCGACGCGGGAACGACGGCCATACTTAACATTGCTTAGACCACCTAGGAGGCAGCCTTAACTTTACGACGCGTATCGCTACGGAAATGACGTAAATTTAGATCGACGGGCATCGCGGACGTTCGTGAATCGCCGTAACTAGTCATTTGCATATTCTACGCCGACCGCAATGGCCTCGCCACCTAGCGGCCGGCCTAGAATTGCATCCTAAGATCCGACGGTGTAAGTCAATTACACCTGTCGGAGCTTAGGGCTATCTATGCGTAACTGATTCTATGAATCAGCCGCATAGTTAGGACGGGCGGATCACAGAGATACGACGGCGTATCAGGAGATACGCCGTCGTATCTCTTTTGTGAATCTGGCCCCCTGTATATAAAAAACTTAAAGAAGAAATAGTATTGACTTTTCTCTCCTAAACTCTGCATGCAGTATTCACCAGATAAATGTGACTTAGGGCAAAGGAAGTGAGATGAATGATAAAAGCAAACAGACATAGGTCATCTAGCAAAAAAAGCCAGTGGGATTA
The DNA here is from genome assembly GCF_905171775.1 of Rana temporaria. Taxonomy (NCBI): domain Eukaryota; kingdom Metazoa; phylum Chordata; class Amphibia; order Anura; family Ranidae; genus Rana; species Rana temporaria. The sequence goes on from NC_053494.1 coordinate 147,266,319, forward strand.
GAAAATGCCATTGTTTCTGTGACAGCAAACAGTGTCCCATCATCAGTTTTAGTGGAAGGAATAGTGCCCTATTGTTGGTATCAGTAGAAGGAATGGTGCCCCATTGTTGGTATTCAAGGTAGAAATGGTGCTCCATCGTTGGTGTCTATAGAATGTTGCCCCATCATTGGTGTTTGTGGAAGAAATGGCATCCCATCATTGGTATCTGTGAGAGGAATGGTGCCCCATCATTGGTATCTGTGAGAGGAATGTTGCCCCATCATTGGTGTTTGTGGAAGAAATGGCATCCCATCATTGGTATCTGTGAGAGAAATTGTACCCCAATATTAGTGTCTGTGAGAGGAATGGTGCCCCATCATTGGTGTCTGTGAGAGGAATGGTGCCCCATCATTGGTGTCTGTGGGAGGAATAGTGCTATCATTGGTATGTAAAATTATAAAATTATCACCTCAAAAACACATATAATATATAATAAAGGTGATCAGCAGCGCTTAAATAACAGCAAATAAAGTACAAGGGAT